>NW_006771308.1:752210-800458 GCF_000442215.2 Lipotes vexillifer
TTTCCCTACTGTGAGCGGTCAGTGTGATCAAATCGTGGGGCTGTAGGGGATGGAAAGCATTTCTGATGCACTGTCTCCCCTGCCCTGATTTCTCTGCGAGACCAGAGGCATCTTAGAAGACAACTGTTATTACCTCTGCTTTGCAGATGAGGAGGCTGAAAAGTTAAGGACCCTTCCCAAGGTCACACAGACAATGAATGGCAGAGCCACGTGAACCCAGGTCTGTACAACCCCAGAGTTCCATGGTGATCTCCAGTGAGCTGTCACAGTCCTGGTGAGTTCTATTTGTCATCCTTGAAGCAAAAATGAGCCCCAGGAACAAGGCTGGGCTCTGGTAAAATTCAGCTCTTAGAGTTGTTTCAGGATCTTTTTCTCCCCTTCTGCACCCTTGCTCCTCTCAGGGTCCCTCCTTCCTCCCACTTTCTTCCTTCCTGCTCCCGTATCCTCAGAAGATAACCAAAGACATCAAAGAAAGACCTCTAAAAAAATTCTCCCTCAAGTGTTAATAACTTAAAAATCAGGGCATTTACACATGTTTGGAAAAGGCATGGAGGCAGAAGATAATGAATCTCTGATGAACTTCCAGCAATTCTGCTGGGAGTGGAAAAGATAAGCAGGCTAAGGGTGATGGACAGCTCTTCAAATACATCAGCCATGGGCAACTGCCTACACATAAAATCAGCAAGAAAGAAACGAAAATGATTGTTTGATACTTTAGCCTCCATGAAGGTGGTCGGAAGCAGAGGATATGGCTGTTCTGATTTTAGAGATAAGAAATCAAAACCCAGAGGAGCCACTCTGAGCCACAGATCAAGCCCAGACAGATGAGCAGAACTGAATTCTTATGCTCCCTTCCAGTTGACTGGCTCTGGCTTTCTTTCTCCTGACTCTCTGAACTCCCACTACCCTGCCTGTTAGACTCCCGCTAAGTTACCTTTTGCAGGTAGCAGGGTGCTTGGGAAGCAGGGGCAAGAGAGGGAAATATGTTTCTGTTTTTAAAGAATAATTCATACAGGACCCTTCTCTCAAATAGCTCAAGGCACTTCTGTGAGAATTGCTGCAGGAAGAGAACAGAGTGACCACATCCCTCACAGCATCAATAATGCACAACGGCTCCTTTTAACTAGGGGGCTGTCAGTTTGACTTCCCCTAGATCAATAGGGGATCAAAAGTCACCAGTGGCTAATAGACCTTATTTGAGCGGAGGATGCAGTTTCAGCCCAATCCTCTCTCACGGCCACAGCACATCAAACAGCCACCTTGATGCTTTGGTGTTCTTCGCCTGCCCTTTGATTAGCTGTGGCTGTAACTGCACCGCATCCCACAGGGGCTACAGAACCTAACTGGATGATTCTTACTGGCAAAACCTGGTGGAACCAGCTGCTACAGGGAGAATCATTTCTCCTTCATCCTCAGAGGTACCAGCTTTGGGAAGCCCAACTCTGACCACATTTGGCAAGACAACGATTCCAAATATTAAGACATGCTACACATCCACCCTGTGCCCATTCATCCCGCCAACAGTTATTGGCCGCCAACTCACCAAGCACCAAGTTACATCTGTGTTCTCCTTCCTTTCCTCCCAACCAAATCCTCCCTTTCCTTCACATCCACTCAAGTGTCCCTCTTTTTTCAAAGCTTCTCTAGACAGATCTTCTCATGGTGACTTTTCCTCTTTTCACCCCTCCCACTAATTATAATTGGGGCCTCAGTTTGACCCTTAGTTGTTTTCTGATTGTTTTCCCACTATCAGTCCTATCTCCCCAGTGACAAGAACCACGTGACAGATAATACTGCTTTTACATTCCACTCTGCCTAGCACAGGGCCGAGCTCCATAAATATTCATTGAATGAAAGGTTGAGAACAGAAAGAAGAGTGTATTTCTTTCATAAAGGAGAAGGAAGCAAGGCTTATTGGTAGCTTTGGGGGACAGGGGAAGGGATTCCTTCTCTGTTTTGAATTATTGATACAAATGAAAATTAATCAATGTGAGCTCCCCAAGAGCAGGGGTTTTGCCTGTTTTATTTTATTTTATTTTATTTTTTGCGGTACACGGGCCTCTCACCACTGTGGCCTCTCCTGCCGTGGAGCACAGGCTCCGGACGCGCAGGCCCAGTGGCCATGGCCCACCGGCGCAGCCGCTCTGTGGCACGCGGGACCCTCCCGGACCGGGGCACGAACCCGCGTCCCCTGCATCGGCAGGCGGGCCCCCAACCACTGCGCCACCAGGGAAGCCCTGCCTGTGTTATTTATGGCTGTGTGCCCAGGGCCTAGATGAGTGCCTGATAGGGAGTGGGATGTCCAATACTCTGGTGAGGATGGATACGTTTATCAGCCTTCTCATGGGGATTTTCTAAGCACTATCTAGAAAAGTAAAAACTTGGGATGAAATAGGGAGAAATGAAGGGGAAAACAGCCCTTCAGCTTCCCCCAACTTCTTTCCTGAACATGGTTTCCATTTTTCTGATTTGAAGGAAATCAGTTGCAAGTGGAGATTTACTTTCCTGGGCCCATCCATCTTCAGAAGCAACTACATCTGATGAGACTTTTGTAAAATAAATAAATAGATCCCCAAGGCATTAAAAAATAATCACTGAAAGCATCATGGTTAAATGTTCTCCCTGCGTCTCACAACATATCACAATAGATCCACAGCTACAGACTGTTCCAGGTGCCCAGCAAGCCCTCCATGAATGTTTGCTGAACTAACCAGGCTCCAAGAAACAAAAAGGACTCAGGATGCTGGATATCAGTCTGTGCCTCAGCACGGCCTAAATTAGATCAGTAATTTTCTGCTCAGATGAAGAAATGCCCGAGTATTTTATTCTTTCACGAAGCATCTCGAGAATTACTTTTAGTAACTACAAAGGCAAGTAAGGGGCCCCAAATCCCCATCTCCACTCCACTATCAACAAAATGGGCTGTTCTCTAAAAGCGTGAACTGCAGCTTTGATTCTCTACCAAATAAATGTTAAATAATCAGCCATCCGCTAAAAGGTGGTAAATGCTAGCTTTCCCAGAACAACCGTATCTGGGAGGTAAGGCCCACGATGGTGAAAAGTGCAGCCAGTCAGGACATTCTGACTGGTGTTCAGATCCAACACAGAAAGGGGGCTCCGGCCTGCACCGCTGGGCCAGGAGAGGGCCGCTTTCTGCTTCCTGCCTTTGGCCACAGCAGGAAGAGAGGAAAGGAGATTGGTGTTTGTCTTCACCACTCAGACATTCCAAAGTGAAGTCTCCTGTGCCTGGATATGATTTTTGGATATCTTGTAATCAGCAAAAATTTAACAAAACAAAACAAAGGAATAGAAAGAAGAAAGGTAAACAAAACTGCCAATACCTTCCCACACCAACAAGACAAAACAAGACACGCAGTCTTTTGGGTCCAAGGTCTCCAACCAATACCTGGCTTCAACGCAAACAAGACTGTCAGTACATTGCTGGTCGACTGAGGTAGTCTAAGATTACTGCTCAAGCCCAGGATTGATGGAAGGAAGAAAAGGAAAAACCTGTGCTGACCTACACATTTCACATTTAAAGGATATAAGAACCAGGCACAGGCAATGATGCCAAGTTATGGTTTCAATGTACCATGCATCTCTAGCATTATGGAGAGGCGTTCTTTACACGCCAGACGCTTCACACTCAGGGAGGTGGCCTTCCGATCCTTCACCATCTACACAGATAGGCCCTTGACCTAACAGAATGCCTTGCAAGACTACAACACCGATTATTATTGTCACTATTATTATTTTTTAAAATCCATCCTGCTGTTAGTAAAATGTCAAGGCAGATAAGAGATTGGCACAGGAACCTGAACAACCAGCTTTCTGGAATCTCTAGTTCAGAAGCCCCAAAGGCATATAGGTTCCTGAAAAATCAAACGTGCAAGTCTCTCCGGCGCGAGTAGGGGTTGGGGTCGAGGATACAGACGTCCAAGAGCTCTGGGGGCCTCCGAAGCCCCGGGAGTCAGCGCTCCGCCACCAGCCCTGCGTCACCGCCCGGCGGTACCCACCCTACCACATTCCGGGCGGTCGGAGCCGGCGGGGGCGCTGCCGGGGCGCACAGGGCGCGGCGTGCACTCACCTCAGGTTCCACGCGACCATGTGCCACCACGCGCGCGCGCAGCCCTGCTTGTCTGTCTCCATTCCACGTCGCGTCCGGATCCGCCGCCGCCGCCGCCGCGGGAGCTGCCGCCGGTAGCCCAGAGCCGCGCCCCGGTCGCTTTCCTCCCCCGCGGGGGCCCTGCGGCGGGTGGAGCGGGGCGTCCGACACAGCGCGGGGCTGGGCGCGGCCGGGGGCGGGCTGCCCTAGCGCCCCAGACGCCACACGCACTGATGTGTGATGGAAGTAAGTGCCCTACTCTTCTAGCTGGCTACGCGCAAACTTTTCTGTTTTATTCTATACATCTGTGTGTGTGTGTGTGTGTGTGCGCGCGCGCGCGCGCCCTGCGTGAAGTAAAATACATTTCTTACTATGATAGTAATAAAACAAAAGTCTGAGAGTCGCAGCTTTAGAAGATCCTCCTGAAGGACATACGCTTTCCTCCACTTTAACCCTTCTTTTTTCTTTCTCCCTTTTGTTTTTCCCTTTTTCCCTGAACCTTCCCTTCCCAACCCCCATCTTCTCCCTCTCTCCTCTCTCTCTTTCCCTCCCTCTCTCTTTCTCTCTCTCTCTGTCTCTCTCACACACACACAAACCTGTCATCATTACTGTAGTAAGAATTTCTTTAGCTCCCTTCCATTGATTACAACTTTATCTGTCCACAGGGTTATGAACTACACAATTACTCCATGTGTCCAAATGCACCACCTTTTTGGTGTTTTGTTTACCTAGCAGCAGGTAGCAGAAACCTCCACCTCCACCCCCCCTTGTATCAGGAGTACAGGCTTCAAAAGGTGTGGCAGCGATGCGCTTACATCGTGCACTGTCTTCTGGAGCAGAAACCGTCCTTCACCGGAGCTGTTGGTCAGGGAAGCCACGGGGCAAAGTGTGAGGGCAAAGGGGGACAAAGGGAATGAGGTTCCATTTGGAACCAATTTGACGCCAGCACCAAGACTGCATCTGGGAGGCAAGGTACAACCTCCCCAGAGGGAAAAAGTGGTCTGTCATGTGCCTGAGCTGTTGGGCCTTTGCCAGCTGAGCAGAGGGCCTAGCAAGGACTGCCAACCCACAGAAAGTGCATAGGGATGCATCAGCTTGGGGCAACTGGCCAGTCTAGAGGAAAGCACCAACACCTTTCAAGAAAGGGCAGTTCCCTTCGAGAACTAGCCTATTTCAGATAACTGGTCAGACAAGGGGGAATTTTGTTCACCTCTTCTTGTCATTTCTCTAGGAATGTCAACTTTTGGATGCACATCAAGATAGAAGAGGAATCAGATTAGGAAGGACCAGAGGAATCTGAGCCTGCCTGATGAGCCAGCTGCAGCTGGGTCACACCCTGCATGATGAGAAACGTTAAGCCAACGTCAGATTCCACCCCCAGAGTCATCCGTGAAATGGGTCTGGAATCTCATAGAACTTATTCAGGGGAGCTCCGGAGGATACCCTGGGCCATGCCCCGTGGAGGTGGAGGGATCAGAGATGGCAAGAACAGGGGGAGGAGAGAGCAGCAGCTGCGTTTGGTCCCAGCTTCTATTTCCATCTGTTTATTCAGGTTGAGAGGTCAGAGGCCCACGTGCTGGTTGAGCAAACAAAGATATAAGTCCCAAGTCTAAGGAAATGGTTGAAATGCTCAGCAAAATCTCTGAAGTTAGAAGTAACTATGGCCTTTTTTTTTTTTAAAGACTGTATAAATTAAAACTCTAGGAGAAATCTTTCCCCAGCATTAATAGCCCCTTTTCAAACGGCACATCCTGGAAATCAGAGAGCAGAGTCTCTGAAATGATTTGGCAAAACCTGAAAAACAAGTGATTCATTTATTTTTTAAGCACCTATTTCCTGAGTACATTTTGGGTGCCAGGTACCGCATTTGGCTCTATAGGGATACAAAGCAGGATCCTGCGTGGTAGAGAGACTTACTTACCTAAAGATAAATGATAACACAAAGTAGGGATGGAAGAGTGCCCTCGGGACAGAAATCAAGTAAGATGGGGGGGGGGGGGGGGGCGAGGCTGCCAGGGCCTGGATGTGGAGAAACGGGGTGACTACAAAGGGACATTTTAGGGTGATGGAAATAGTCTATATCTCAAGTTTGTCGGTGATTACATGACTGTACGCGTTCACCAAAATTCACTGAATTGGACACTTTCCAAAGGTGAATTTGACGAAACATAAATTATACCTTAACAAAGCTGAGTTTTAGAAAAGTGACCTGGGGGGGAGGGGGTGGGGTCAAGATGGCGGACTAGGAGGACACAGAATTCGCGTCTCCTCACAACTAGGGCACCTATCGGGCACCGGGGGGGAACCACGGACACTGAAGGGGACGGGAGGAACCCTCAGCGACTGGGTAGGACCTGGGGCATGGGGGGAGTGAAGGGGGAGAAGAAGTGGGGGCAGGATGGGACTGGCGCCCCTGAGGGGCGGCTGGAGGAGGGGAAGGGAGCCCACGCCCGAAGAGGGAAAGTGGGGGACCATTGAGAGGGCAGAGGATCAAAAGGGAGCGTGGCCAGGTTTCCCCTGCCCACTTGGGCTCCTGGGAGCCTGCTGAGATCCCGGGCCTGATCCCCTGCCCACCGAGGACCCTTCCAGCCACTCGGGTCCTGAGGGAGTGGGAGGGAGGGAGGGAAAGGGGGAGCAAAAGTAAAGGCCAGGGCTTCCCTGGTGGCGCAGTGGTTGAGAGTCCACCTGCCGATGCAGGGGACACGGGTTCGTGCCCCGGTCCGGGAGGATCCCACATGCCGCGGAGCGGCTGGGCCCGCGAGCCGTGGCCACTGAGCCTGCGCGTCCGGAGCCTGTGCTCCGCAACGGGAGAGGCCACAGCAGTGAGAGGCCCGCGTACCGAAAAAAAAAAAAGTAAAAGCCAAACCAAGGGGACCAGCACCCCTGAGGGGTGTCTGGGGGAGGGGAGGAGTTGCTACACCCAGCGGGACCCACCCACGGTTAGGGGTCCAGCAGGACGGGGGAGGCCCTCGTCCTCGTGTTACCGTATGCTAACACGTATGCATGGAATTTTAAAAACTGGTACTGATGAACCTACTGGCAGGGCAGGAATAAAGACGCAGACGTAGTAAACAGACTTGAGGGCACGGGGGGCGGTGGCAAGGGGAAGAGGGGATGAAGTGAGAGAGTGGCATGGACTTATATATACTAACAAATGTAAAACAGATAGCTAGTGGGAAGCAGCTGCATAGCACAGGGAGATCAGCTCGGTGCTTTGTGACCACCTAGAGGGGTGGGATAGGGAGGGTGGGAGGGAGACGCAAGAGGGAGGGGATATGGGGATATATGTATACGAATAGCTGATTCACTTTGTTATACAGCAGAAACTAACATACCATTGTAAAGCATTTATACTCCAATAAAGATGTGAAGAAAAAAATAGAAAAGTGACCTAAAAAATGTACAGATAAACTGCATAAACAAACATGTCCTTTCTGATGTCATAGAAATGGAAAGACAAAGCTGTGGGTACAAATCCGTCAGAAACCAGTATTTGAATGTTATTTGCGCTTCTAGCAGAAAAAGAGGTCTCATTAGAGATAGATTAATTTTACCACCTCAAATTATTCTAGAGAAAACGAACGGGGGACAAGAACAACTGTCTCTCAGCTGCCATACAGCTGTGGAGGTAAACCACTGGTGACAGAGCATTTGAGGGACAAAGAACTAACAAACAACAGGTAACTGATTTTCCATTATTTGGAGAATGTTGTTTCTTGAAAAGAGTATTTATCCACCTTGAATTTTCTTCTTTTTTTATTGAGATATAATTGATATATAATATAATATTATATTAGTTTCAGATGTACAACATGATTCAATATTTTTATATATTTTGAAATGATCACCATATTAAATCTCATTAATATCCATCACCACACATAGTTACAATTTTTTTCCTGTGATAACTCTTAAGATCTAGTCTCTTAGCAATTTTAAAATATAAAATACAGTGTAATTAACTATAGTCAAGCTGTACATTACATCCCCAGGATTTATTTATTTTATAACCAGAAGTTTGTTTTGTATCTTTTGACCCCTTCACGCATTCATCCATCCCCATCCCCACCTCTGGCAGAAACAACCAATCTGTTCTCGGTATCTATGAGTTTAGGTTTTGTTTGTTTGTTTTTAGATTCCACATATAAGTGAGATCTTTATCTTTTGTCTTTCTCTGACATTTCACTTAGCATAATGCTCTCAGTGTCCATCCATGTTGTCACAAAAGGCAAGATTTCCTTCGTTTTATGGCTGAGTAATATTCCACTGTGTATATATACATATATGTATATCACATTTTCTTTATCCATTCATCCATTGATGGTCACAGCTTCTTTCCATGTCTTGGCTACTGTAAAGCTACAATGAACATTGGGGTGCATATATCTTTTTGAGTTAGTATTTTTGTTTCCTTCAGATAAATACCCAGGAGTGGAATTGCTGGATCATGTGGTAGTTCCATTTTTAATTTTTTTGTTTTTTTGTTTGTTTTGTTTGGGTTTTTTTGGTTTTTTTTGTGGTACGTGGGCCTCTCACTGCTGTGGCCTCTCCCATCGCGGAGCACAGGCTCCAGACGCGCAGGCCCAGCGACCATGGCCCACGGGCCCAGCCGCTCCGCGGCACGTGGGATCCTCCCGGACCGGGGCACGAACCCGCGTGCCCTGCATCGGCAGGCGGACTCTCAACCACTGCACCACCAGGGAAGCCCCATTTTTAATTTTTGAGGAACCTCCATACTGTTTCTCATAGTGGCTGCACCAATTTACATTCCTAACATCAGTGCACAAGGGGTCCCTTTTTTCCACATTTTTGCTAACACTTTCTTGCCTTTTTGATAACAGCCATTCTAACAGCTATGAGGTGATATCTCATTGTGGCTTTGATTTACATTTTCCTGATGATTAGTGATGTTGAGCACCTTTTCATGTACTGCTGGCCATCTGTGTGTCTTCTTTCGAAAAATGTCTGTTCAGATCCTCTGTCCATAGCTTTATTGAGATATAATTCACATATCATAAAATTCACCCTTTGAAAGTACAGTTCAGTGGTTTTAGTATATTCACAGAGTTGTGCATTTATCACCACTATTTAATTTTAGAACACTCTAATTCACCCCAAAATGAAACCCCATACCCCTTGCTGGGTCATACAGTAATTTTATGTTTAATTTTTTACGGAACTACTAAACTGTTTTCCAAAGTGGCTACATTGTACAATCCTATTAGCATGAGCCCAACATAAACTACTACCTTGCGTTTTCCCATTCTTGTCCTTTTCACCCTTTCTCAACTTTCCATACACAGATGTGGGATATTGAAAACAAAACAAAACAAAACCACAAAAAAAACAGATGCTGTTGAGATTGAAACGAAACATTAAAGGGAAGTTTGAGGATAGTTCCAGAAGACAGGGAGTGAGTCAGATAACTAACTTATTCAGATCATTTATTTTTCTATGTTGTTTAGGTTTTGTATTGTCTTAGCCTATATCAGACCTAATTTATAGTTACATATATAACTATATATAGTTATATAGTTAGATTATAGTTACAAGAGTGGATGTTGGGTTATTCTCATGGTCTTGGATTTGAGCATGTTGATATTGACTTCCTTTTAGCAAAGGAGGTGATTTCTTTGAGAAGAGACAGTGATGAGAGTTGGACTAGAAGTGCCTGAGTGCCTCCTTTCTTCCAAAGAACCCTGCACTTTCCAAGACAGAGCCCAGAGGCTCTCTTGTTCCTTGGCAAGAGATGGAAGTTGGTTTTCCCATGTATCTGTGGAAGGAGTGAGCCAGGATTAAAAGCCAGGGGTGAAAACTCCCTCCTACATCTCTGGATGCTCCTTTTCAAATTCCTCCTGCCAGTCCTTGAAAGTTAGTTATTCTGCAGGCTTCCTTCATAACCCTGCTTCTCTTGTGTTATATCAGTGTGTCCATAATCATGTTCAATTATTTGGGGAGCTCTAGGCTACACACACAGTAAAATAAGTTCCTTTGTCCAGGATCTCATGTCTCAAAATCATTACTTGGCTAATGTTCTTTGAGGATCTCGAAGAAGGAGGTATAGAATATGCAGCTTGTCACTAAATTCACCTCCTCCCCACTGTCCTCCAAACCTGTTCCTCTTGCAGGATTCTCTCTCTTGAAGAACAGCATCATCACACACCAAGTTTCCCAAACCACAAACTTGGGACTCACTGTTGATTCTTCTGCTTTCCTTAGGCCCAGAATTCCCTGTGGATGATTTATTGCTGTGATATCTATTTATTTAACAAATATTTACAGAACACATTTTATAAAGTATCTGGCTTGGGAAGCTTACACTCTAATCGTAAGGACAGGACAGGATCTACACAGATGAAAAGCTAAATACCAACGTGAGATGTGTCACCAGATAATAAATAAATGTGTATTACAGATAATGTAATGCTGCAGGCTCAAGGGGAAACATCTTTTTAGGCTGAAGAGGTCAAACAATGAGTTCAGGGAGGTACTGTTCTGTTGCTTAGAAACAGCTTTGGTGATGGGAGATTATTTTATTATTTTTTAAAAATACTATTCATTTATTTTATTTTTTAAAGTATATGTTTTATTTTATTTATTTTATTTTATTTATTTATTTTTAAAGTATATATTTTATTTATTTATTTTTTAAAGTATATATTTTATTTTATTTTATTTATTTATTTGGTTGCACCAGGTCTTAGTTGCAGCAGGCGGGCTCCATAGTGGCAGCTCGCCAGCTCCTTGGTTGTAGCATGTGAACTCTTAGTGGCGGCATGCATATGGGATCTAGTTCCCTGACCAGGGATAGAGCCGCGGGGCCCCTGCATTGCAAGCATGGAGTCTTAACTACTGCACCACCAGTGAAGTCCCAGGAGATCATTTTAAATGGCTATCCATAGCAAAGGACCCATAGAATGTTCAAACTGGAAGATATAAAGCAGCCATTTGCCAATACTCTCATTTTACGTAGAGGAAATGAGACTCAGTGACACCAAATGATAGATGTTAGGCTGCATTCATTCAGTATTTGTTGAGCACCCACTGCATGCAAAGGCACAGAATGTACTACACTTACTCAGAAGAGCAGGCAAGGTGAGGCTAATTCTCCAAGGGCACCTGGGTCTTGTAGGAAACTAAACCTGTGTCAAAGTGTCCCAAGGGGCAGGGCTGTGATGGCTAAGTGGTGGGACCAACTGATAGTTGTAAACTGGGTTATTGGTTCTTCCACTAACCCTTCAAGATAAAAGAATTAAAATAGTTAATCAAGGGTTAGTTATTTCTGCTTTGTGAGCAATCAGGGTGAAGAAATTTACCACCTCCTACAGTGTCCTGCTGTCTCATTAGATATCCAGGTAGGAGATTCTGAAGCAACCTTTACCCTGTCCACTGGAGGGAAGGTGACAGCGGAGTTCTTGTGAAGTGGAAACACTGTGGTTGATTTCAGGATGACACAGACTGGGAGGTGCGGAGAGTCTCATCACCAAGGATTTTTTTTTTCTTCTACTTGCGTTATTTTTTAAACGACCCTCTAACAAATTCAGAGTAAGGGCACTTCATGGTCCACGTTCCAGCCTTAGGGAAAACAGTGACATGGGGCTTTTACTCCAGAGGAATTCATACAGGAAAAGCTAAAAGCTCAGGGAAGAATATGTAAAAATATCTTCTTGAAAATGAAGGCACATGCATGGAGAAAGTGTTGACAGGAAAAAAGTCACAGCTGTCGAGAAATAAACAGGAACTGACTTTCCAGTCCCAGAAGACTAAATGTTTCCAATTCTGAGCTTTCTGGATGCCAGACATTAGTTTGAAATCATCTATGCCTCAGTTTGTAGAATCTCCAAAGAAAAGCCTCACTTCCTTAGTTCCCCTGTTCATGCCCTGAGTGTATGTGTGCTTTCAGCACAGCTTGAAATTAGCGTATTTTTTCATCTTTACCTTTAGTTTTTTAACAAGCAGGGAGAGACCCAAGGGGACCTGGACTTGCGTGCACCTTGGACTGCAAAGCCGTGTCGGGTAGCCTGAGGCGGGTCTGCATTATCCTCAACCGAGCTGGGCATGCGTGGAACAACCCGCCCCTAGAAAGGAGTTTTAAAATCATATTATGTAGTGTGAAATGAGATCATAGATATGAAAGCTCTTCTTTGAAGTTAAAAAAATTTTCAGCCCACAAATGCACAGTATTGATATTATTTATTAATAAATGTATTTGATACTCTCTTTGTCCGGTTCCTAGCCATATTCAAATGCATTCACTTAAAAAGACAATCATCAGCCTTATGGCTTACAGACTAACATAGAAATTTAATTACTAATAAATACTAATATATACACAAATGTACTCCCTGAGGAGGCCACGCAGCCACTCTCTTCTACTTCACCACCAACCAAAAGGAATTAAAAATTGATGTCAGCAGGAGATTCCCTCCCTTCCTTATAGTGTGTGAGACAAAGGAATGTAAGAGGTTGTGGGTGGAGGGTACTCCTCAAAGAGGATAGGAACTCCCAAAGGAGCCCACCCCACCCAGCAGTCACAAATGACTTAGCAAACACCAGCTCATTAATCCAGATGTGACTGTGAGTAGTATTGTGAGGTGGCCTGAGAAACAATTTTTAAGCAGAAAGGCTATAGTGTTTAACAGGCAACCCTATAGTCTTGCACTATAGGAATTAGGAATCCTTGCGTTTGACGTTACTTGTCCAGTTTGGAACAAAATATCATGCACGCAGGCTACATGTATCCCCAGCACCTAGCATAACACCTGGCACAAAGCAGGGGCTCATAAGTAAATGAAGGAGTAATTGAATAATTGCAAAACTTGAATCTATCTGTACAGCAGCCAGCCCAGTGCCACACAATTCCAATCTTGCCATCGCATGTATTCTCGATAGGCCCCTCTGGCATCCTCTGATTCAAATCTATAAAATTCTGAACTGCATGATGATAGGAAGGAAGAATCCAGGACTGGAAGGTCTACTGTGGAAGCCGTTGCAAGGTCCACTGCCTTGTTCTCACCTTCCCCACCTGGAGCCAACTTCCCAGCTCAGTGTAGCCATCATGCCCTGCACTACCTTTGACCCCTCTGAGGATTCGACAGGTATTCCTTCTCTGGTGCGATCCCACTCCACGAGCATTTGTCAAATGCCAACTGCACGTATTACACCGTGCTAGGTACTGTGGGAGAGAGCAGAAATATAAGATCAGGCCCCTGATCTCAAGAACTATTATAGTTAGGGAGACTCTTCATTATTCTTCATTTATTCTATAGACATTTTGAGCATATGTGCTTAGTACCATTCTAAGTGCCTGGGATTCAGTGTTGACAAGACAAATATCTCCTTGCTCCCATGATACTGACATTCTAGAGGGGGAAGACAAAAAAACAATCATATAAACAAATAAATACATGACAAAAATTCAGATGAGTGCTACCAAAATGAAATCAGGTCATAGAGAAACTATTTTATCTGAGATCTTAGCGACAAGACTTGAGAGCAGACTTCCAACCAGAGGGGATAGTAAGTTCAAAGTCACCCAGGTGAGAACACAAGCTTGAGTGTTCAAGACCCAGCCGGAAGCCCAGCGACAGTGGGAAGAGATAGGAGACAAAGTGGGGTAGGCAGGGGCCAGCACATGGAGGTTGTGTCCTTTGCTACTCAAAGTGTGGTCCATGGACCAGCAGCATTAGCATCACCTGGGGGTTTGTTTAAAATGACCCCGAATCTCAATTTCCGTTCTTTTACAGCCAAAGGACTATCAACTTTTAGATGGCATGTATCTGCCTGCAATAAAGACCACTTCTCCAAACCTCCCTTGCAGATAGTTGTGGCTATGTGACATAAAGGGAGTGATAGATGTGGCTTCTGGAAATGTCCCTAAAGGGCATGTTTTCTTCTTTCCTGCTCTCTGGATACAAATTTAAAGGCTACTTCTCCAGCAGCTATCTTGGACCATGAAATGTCTTTGAGGATGGAAGCTACCCAAGGCCAAACAGCAAGCAGAGAGCCCATGTCCCTGCCCTGAAAAGGCCTTACCAGCCCTGAGCTGACTACCTGTCAAACTCCTGAATATAAGAAAGAAAGAAACTTCCATTTTCCTTAAGCCACTGGTGTTTTGGAGTTTTCTGTTACTTCCAGCTGAACTCAATCCTAATTAATTCACACTCTCTATCATTATTTCTCTTATAGAACTGTACATTTCCCCCAACCCTTAAGTAAAATCAATGATCCAAGAAGATACACTACATTTATCCTGTAGCTTCAAAAAACTCCCACTAAGCCCTGACCCACCCCTGCTCCTCTACGGTCACACATACAGCAATCGAAACAGCACGGTCCCAGCTGGACGGTGGCAGGGGGGGTGGACACAGCAGAGGTCAGTGGCAAAGGCAAGGGCACAAGGCCAAAGGTCAACTTGAGCTCCAGGTCCTCTGCTGCTTCCCTCCTGAGGACACTAAGGGAAGTGGACCCCTCCAGGCTGAGCTGCTAAGCCTCAAGTCTTGGTGGCATTGGCCCGCCTACTCTGAAACGTCTAAAATTGTTAAACGGTCAACAGATCTCTTGCTCTGTTGAAGCGACTTCAACCTAGACTGATAAAACACTTCACACCAGGTCTCTATACATAGAAAGAGCCTAATATTTGAAAAATTGGAGGACTGACCAACTGATTCTCTTCAATGGCAGTTCAGTAGGCAGCTCCATCAACAGCCCCCAGAGCCACCTCTGTTAAAGACACAATTAAAACAGTGTGCTTAAATGCAAATGCAATCTCAAGACATTCCCTCCGGCACTCACATTCAATCAAAGATAGTTACCCGAGAGCTCCTTCTATCTAGGAATTCTGGAGCCGCTGCTGCCGGGGTTCCCTGCTGCCTTTGCAAGACATTGCCTGGCACCTTGTCTCTTACAGTTAAATGTCTACAGATGCACCAAAACTGGATATCACAGGAGATACAGGATAGATTTTGTCCAGAGCAACTTAAATGGCCCAGAAACATTGGACTTGTACCTCAGTTTGTATCCCATAGTTTCTGCCTTCCCCTCCAGGGAGCTAAAGCTGATCTAGACCTTAGTTCACAGGATCAGTGAGTGAAGGAATTACGAAACGATGAACATTCCACCAACAGCTCTTTTTTCAGTAATCCTGGCTGCCCATTCAGACCATGCCTTTCACAACTTTCCTTTGGGGGTAGACATGGGGTTGGGTCTAGGAGAATCTGCCCCAGTGTGTCCTAGGTGGGCACTGAATTTGACCAAACTTGTTTGATGGTTTTGAAGGAGGTAAAAGCTGAGCCCACTCCTTCAGACCTATACCTGGATTGAACAGTGAACGATCAATAAGATGCATAGATATGCACTCAGGAACCACAGAAGGCTGCTTTAGTAAGTGACTTTGGGAAGTGACACCAAGGCTGCCATTGCAGTATAGATTCCGGGATGAGTGTTGGAAGCAAGTGGCCATCTCCTCCAAGCAGGTCGAGGAGGAGACTGTTGCAACCTTTCTGCAAAAGGTAGCAGCCTCTTAATCTATTGAGGATGGAAGGCATTTTCCAAATTCCACCCACGGCAACATGATATTCTTTATGGCCCTAGCTTCTATGAAGCAAGAAGCAACTCAGATAAACTACATAAATGAACCAGAAGCAGGAAGAACTGGTGCTTAATACAAACCCACAGAGGCAGCCTAGTCCACATTAAAACGGGGATCCAATCTCTCCACTGAAGACAAAGGTACCAGGTGAGCACAAGGAGGTTGCACTTTAATGTATGTTTGTTTGAGCCCTGTATCAGAAATTATCTCACATCGGAGACTCTTTATGCAAACTTTCCATCATCCTGAATATAGGATTTCTATTGAACGCTATAAAATAAATCTAATGCACATCAATAAATAAGTCATTTGGTTTCTCTGGAAGGAGGTATCCTTAGTAGGGCTTATATCGCTAATATAATCATAACCACTCCCTCTAAGGATTAAATTTATCCCTTCAGCAAAGGCACAATGAATTTAAAAACAGAAAGAGAGAGAGAGACTATATAATGATGTCTTCCAAAATGAAAGACTTGTTGGAAACTCACCTGGGTTATACAGCTCTCACTAACAAGCTAGAACCTTGCTTTAATTCTGTACCGTTTATTGTCATGGGATCAAACCAACTGGTGGAGGGTTTCCACCATCTACTTGCAAACAGAAAATTGTGTTGTGATGTTTAGATAAGACACGCGGGGGCAGCAGTGAGCTGATGAGGAGACAGCAATGGTGACACTTTTGAACCACAAAATTTGACTCTAGACATTGAGATGCTGCCAAGCTCTATTTAAAATCATTTAAACCAAACAGAAACACTTTTTTTTTTTAACCTTAAAATTAAATATTAGGGCTTCCCTGGTGGCACAGTGGTTGAGAGTCCGCCTGCCGATGCAGGGGACACGGGTTTGTGCCCGGTCCGGGAGAATCCCACATGCCGCGGAACGCCTGGGCCCATGGGCCATGGCTGTTGAGCCTGCGCGTCTGGAGCCTGTGCTCCGCAACGGGTGAGGCCGCAGCAGTGAGAGGCCCGCGTACCGAAAAAAAATAAAAATAAAAAATAAATATTAGAAGAATTTACTCTCCTGGCATACGTTTTCTGCTCCCCACGAGTGCTTAATATTTGTCCTTCCCAAACGTTTTTGCTTTTTAAATTGACAATGATCTTTTTCAATCCATTTGGGAGTTTGATCATTTTAAAGCTGAGAAACTTCCTCCTGACCAGTCCAAGTTGAAGCCAGGGCGATGGCGGAGCAAGATATCCCAACGTCGGGGGCACAGAAAGCAAGCCCTGGGTGGTGCAGAAGGGCACAAGGCCCGCCTGCGTGGAGAGCCCACTGTGGCCTGGCGCTGACGTCGCAGAGCAGGCCAGTGGCAAGGGCTTCTTTTTTCTTTTTTTGCGGTACGCGGGCCTCTCACTGTTGTGGCCTCTCCCGTTGCGGAGCACAGGCTCCGGACGCGCAGGCTCAGCGGCCATGGCTCACGGGCCCAGCCGCTCCGCGGCATGTGGGATCCTCCCGGACCGGGGCACGAACCCGTTTTCCCCGCATCGGCAGGCGGACTCTCAACCACGGCGCCACCAGGGAAGCCCAAGGGCACCTTTTTAAGTAGGGGGACGCGGCGGCACTTCCTCCTCTTCTCCAAGGACAGGTTCATTTCATCCCCGTCTATCTGAAACCAGAACAAGGGTCAGTACCGGGTTCGCTCTCACTGCTGGAAGGAGATTTTGTAAACAAAGGTCCCCCAGCCAATCCACCATCACACGCCAAAACGGGGTGGCAGTGAGACAGGCCGTGTGCTTATAGCAAAACCGGAGATTGCAGGGGTGATTACTGAGGGCAGGCTGGGCCTCCCGAAGGCGGCGTTGGGGAATGGTGGGGGGGAGGGGGCGGAGAGTCTGGGCTCTTCCCCACGTGGCCCCAGAACAGCCTGGCCAGGAGCCGCCAGGACTGCCCCTCTCGCTGTGCCCGACCGGAGGCCTCTGGCAGGCTGTCAGGCCGGGTTTTATTTTTAGGCTCGGCCGGGGCTGCCCTCCTGCTCCGGGGCTTCCCCCTCGCACAGCTGTTGCTTCTGCTTTCCAAAGCCCAAGCCTACAGGTGGTGTGCTTCCCCTTGCCTTCGGCCGTCACAAGTTGGAAGAGTGATGGTAGCTTTAAAGGGGAGGGGGGGGCGAGGTTGCAGGGGGCTGAGATTCCTGCTCCCCAGCCCGGCCTTGCAGCAGTCAGCCCTCCATCCTCCCCTGAGGATCTCCAATCCAGGCATTTCTAAACCAAACCATGGGGACTTCCCTGGTGGTCCCATGGTAAAGAATCCGCCTTGCAATGCAGGGGATGCCAGTCCAATCCCTGGTCAGGGAACTAAGATCCCACATGCCTGCAGGGCAACTAAGATCGTGAGCCACAACTACTGAGCCCACATGCACTGGAGCCTGCTCACCACAACTGGAGAAGAGAAAACCCGCAAGCCCCAACTAGAGAGAAGCCCGTGCCACAATGAAAGATTCCCACATACCGCAACTAAGACCCAACGCAGCCAAAAATAAATAAAATAATAATAATAAAATAAATAATAAATAAACCTTAAAAAGAAATAAACCAAACGATCTCAGGCCCAGGCAAGGCGGCCTCATTTTCTTGAGCATCCTGAGATGCCAGGCCCTTCTCACTACTCTGAGTATGGGGCATTTCACCTGGTTCTCACCTGCTGAGAAGCCAACAGGAAGAGCAGAACCTGGACTCAAACCCCAAAGCCTGCTTCCCTTCTGCTCCCACACCACAAGCCTTCTCAGATAAAAAGGGTTCCTTGTATGTGTTCTATTTTCAATAGTTTCTTTCTTCCACTATTAGAAGCGGGGGGGAAAAAAGCATGTTTATTGCAGTATTTCCATCCAGTATCTCTCTGGGCAAATCTAGACCTATTTTACGATTCTGCTTTTTAGAGCATGGTTGCAGCCCTAGAGACATGTGACTGCCTGTGTCCCTGTGTGTATTTTAAAATCTGCAGGGAAGCAGAGGTTACCTGTGGGGAGTAGGACTGGGGGATGAGGCTGTTTTGCATTCTTATTTTCTACCCTTCTGTATTGTCTAATCTTTTCCCAAGAAGTGAATTATTTTGTAATGCTCAAAAAGAAAAGAATGAGGACAGCTCTAACGACAGTCAAGGCCGTCGCCATGTTGGCCATGCCCTCAGGCAGGGCTCCACCCAGTAGGGTTTTTTCTTCTGTTCTTAAAACTTTGCTTAAATTCTTGCTCCTCCTGTTGAAGTCCCCTTTGTTAAGAGTGTTAAACGGCTCTGGTGTCCCTAGACACCCATTTCCTGAGAGCAGGCTGAGGGCTTCCTTCCTCCACCCAGCATTCCGCACACCCCTCCCACCCATACACTACTTTTTCCCTTTCTTTTTCAGAAACTCGATGCTATCAGGCCCAAGAATTGGCCAGGAAAGGTTCAACACAGACAGGATCACTCAGAAAAACAGTAAGATAAGTCTGTGTGTTGTACAATACTTTGAAAAGCAAATTGTCAGGAGAGAGGAAGAGAGCCAGCTCTTCTTTAACTCTTTGTCCTTTGATTTGCATTTGCTCTTTAATCCATTCAGCCTCCAAATGCTTGCTGAACAGCTGCCCTTGTGCCTGGCTCTAGACCGTTCCTGGGTTAGAAGGGAAGGAGCCACAGTCCCTGCGGGAGGACCACACATTCTCGAACAGAACAAAGGCAAGTGGTGAGTTTTGGTGAGACAAGCAGGCGGGGGGCGCCATAGAGCCCAGGGCCCAGCACCGCCCAGCCCTGGTCGTGAAACTTTCCAGGACCGGGAAATGCCCAAGCTGATTGTTAAAGGACCAGTTGGAGAAGCAGAGGACAGGAGGAAGGATATTCCCCGTGAAGGAAGAGTGAAATACTAACAAGGTCCCTCTGCTATTGAGCTTTTAGGTACAGCATGGCCCTGCTCTGAACCTTTCACATGTATATCACTTAGGTCTTACTGCGGGGCAAGTACTCCTGTGGCTCTATTTTAAAGCTGAGGTCCCTGAGATACAGAAGGGTGGAGGGATTTTTCAAAAGCCATGCAGTGAGGGGCGGTGGAGCCAGGATTTGAACTGAGGCTCCAGAGCCCTCGCCTCTAAACCTTGGTAACCTAGGGTAACTCAAGAAGTGAGGCGGAGGTCCCGCCCCTGCCCAAGTTCCACAACTCCCCCACCACCACCTAAACTCCGCCCCCACCACCATAGCCAACGCTTTTTTTTTTCTTTTATTTTTCCTCTTTTAGATTGGGGTTGTGTTTTACCTTGTGGATACACTGTTGTTGATTCTTTTATATTTTTATTTTTCCTAATAAATCTTTTATTTTTCTAATTTTATTTTATTCTTTATACTTTGTTAGTGATCACTCCTTTGGCTTTATTCCTCCCCCCCCCATTTTTTTTTCTTTTTTCTGTTGTGGTTTTATTTTACCTTCTTGCAGTTGTTTCAATTTTAGTTTTATTTTTCCTAATATATATTTTCTCTTTTGAATTCATTTTTCTTTGATATTTTACTGCTCCTTTTTTCCTTTCTTTCTTCCTTTTCTTTCTTTTTTTTTTTAACCACACCACAAAGATTGTAGGATCTTGGTTCCCAGGCCAGAGGTTGGGCCCAAGCTCCTGTGATGGGAGCTCTGAGTCCAAACCGCTGGACTAACAGAGACACTCAGACCCCAGGGTATATCAATCAGAGTGAGGCCTCCTGGAGGTCCTCATCTCAGCACCAAGACCTGGCTCTATCCAACTGCCTGCAAACTCCAGTGCTGGACACCTCACGCCAAACAGCCAGTAAGACAGGAATACAGCACCACCCATCAAAAAAAAAAAAAATTGAAACGACAAAAAAATTTGTTAAAAATGGAGCAAGGTACAAACCTACAAGACCAAATAAATGAAGATGAAATAGGCAAACTACCTGAAAAAGAATTCAGAGTAACGATAGTAAAGATGATGCAAAATCTCGGAAACAGAATGGAGAAAATACAGGAAACATTTAACAAGGATCTAGAAGAACTAAAGATCAAAAAAACAGTGATGAACAGCACAATTACTGAAATTAAAAATACTCTAGAAGGAATGAATAACAGAATAACTGAGACAGGAGAACAGATAAGTGAGCTGGAAGATAAAATAGTGGAAATAACTTCAGGGAGCAGAATAAAGAAGAAAGAATGAAAAGAATTGACGACAGTCTCAGAGGCCTCTGGGACAACATTAAATGCACCAACATTCGAATTATAGGGGTCCCAGAAGAAGAAGAAAAAAGAAAGGGTCTGAGAATATATTTGAAGAGATTATAGTCGAAAACTTCCCTAACATGGGAAAGGAAATAGTCAATCAAGTCCAGGAAGCACAGAGTCCCATACAGGATAAACCCAAAGAGACACAAGCCAAGACACATATTAATCAAACTATCAAAAATTAAATATAAAGAAAAAATACTAAAAGCAACAAGGGAAAAGCAACAAATAACACACAAGGGAATACCCATAAGGTTAACAGCTAATCTTTCAGTAGAAACTCTGCAAGCCAGAAGGGAGTGTCAGGATATATTTAAAGTCATGAAAGGGAAAAACCTACAACCAAGATTTCTCTACCCAGAAATGATCTCATTCAAATTCAATAGAGAAATTGAAACCTTTACAGATAAGCAAAAGTTAAGAGAATTCAGCAATACCAAACCAGCTTTACAACTAAGGCTAAAGGAACTTCTCTAGGCAGGAAACACAAGAGAAGGAAAAGACCTACAATAACAAACCCAAAACAATTCAGAAAATGGTAATAGGAACATACATACTGATAATTACCTTAAATGCAAGTGGACTAAATGCTCCAACCAAAAGACATAGACTGGTTGAATGGATACAAAAACAAGAGCCATATGTATGCAGTCTACAAGAGACCCACTTCAGACCTAGAGACACACACACTGGAAGTGAGGGGACGGAAAAAGATATCCCATGCAAATGGGAATCAAAAGAAAGCTGGAGTAGCAATTCTCATATCAGAAAAAATAGACTTTAAAATAAAGACTACTACAAGAGACAAAGAAGGACACTACATAATGATCAAGGGATCAATCCAAAAAGAAGATATAACAATTGTAAATATTTATGCACCCAACATAGGAGCACCGCAATACACAAGGCAAATGCTAACAGCCATAAAAGGGGAAATCGACAGTAACACAATAATAGTAGGGGACTTTTAACACCCCACTTTCACCAATGGACAGATCATCCAAAATGAAAATAAATAAGGAAACACAACTTTTAATGACACATTAAAAAAGATGGACTTAATTGATATTTATAGAACATTCCATCCAAAAACAACAGAATACACTTTCTTCTCAAGTGCTCATGGAACATTCTCTAGGATAGACCATATCTTGGGTCAGAAATCAAGCCTTGGTAAATTTAAGAAAATTGAAATCGTATCAAGTATCTTTTCCAACCACAGCACTGTGAGACTAGATATCAATTACAGGAAAAAAAACTGTAAAAAATGCAAACACATGGAAGCTAAATAATACACTACTAAATAACCAAGAGATCACTGAAGAAATCAAAGAGGAAATCAGAAAATACCTAGAAACAAATGACAATGAAAACACGATGACCCAAAACCTATGGGATACAGCAAAAGCAGTTCTAAGAAGGAAGTTTATAGCAATACAATCTTACCTTAAGAAACAAGAAAGATCTCAAATAAACAACCTAACTTTACACCTAAAGCAATTAGAGAAAGAAGAAAAAAAACCCAAAGTTAGCAGAAGGAAACAAATCATAAAGATCAAATCAGATATAAATGTAAAAGAAATGAAAGAAACAATAGCAAAGATCAATAAAACTAAAAGCTGGTTCTTTGAGAAGATAAACAAAATTGATAAACCATTAGCCAGACTCATAAAGAAAAAAAGGGGGAAGACTCAGATCAACAGAATTAGAAATGAAAAAGGAGAAGTGACAACTGACACTGCAGAAATACAAAGGATCATGAGAGATTACTACAAGCAACTCTATGCCAATAAAATGGACAACCTGGAAGAAATGGACAAATTCTTAGAAAAGCACAACCTTCCAAGACTGAACCAGGAAGAAACAGAAAATATAAACAGACTAATCACAACACTGAAATTGAAACTGTGATTAAACAAACACAACAAACAAAAACCCAGGACCAGAAGGCTTCACAGGCAAATTCTATGAAACATTTAGAGAAGAGGTAACACCTATCCTTCTCAAACTCTTCCAAAATATAGCAGAGGGAGGAACACTCCCAAACTCATTCTATGAGGCCATCATCACCCTGATACAAAAAACAGACAATGCCACAAAAAAAGAAAACTACAGGCCAATATCACTGATGAACATAGATGCAAAAATCCTCAACAAAATACTAACAAACAGAGTCCAACGGCACATTAAAATGATCATACACCATGATCAAGTGGGGTTTATCCCAGGAATGCAAGGATTCTTCAGGATACGGAAATCAATCAATGTGATACACCATACTAACAAACTGAAGGATAAAACCATATGATCATCTCAATAGATGGAGAAAAAGCTTTCAACAAAATTCAACACCCATTTATGATAAAAACTCTCCAGAAAGTAAGCATAGAGGGAAGCTACCTCAACATAATAAAGGCCATATATGACAAACCCATAGCCAATATTGTTCTCAATGGTGAAAAACTGAAACCATTTCCTCTAAGATCAGGAACAAGACAAGGTTGCGCACACTCACCACTATTATTCAACATAGCTTTGGAAGTTTTAGCCGCAGCAATCAGAGAAGAAGAAGAAATAAAAGGAATCCAAATTGTAAAAGAAGAAGTAAAACTGTCACTGTTTGCAGATGACGTGATGCTATACATAGAGAATCCTAAAGATGCTACCAGAAAACTACTAGAGCCAATCAAGGAATCTGATAGAGTAGCAGGATACAAAAATTAATCATACAAAAATTAATCTAGAAATCTCTTTCATTCCTATACACTCATGATGAAAAATCTGAAAGAGAAATTAAGGAAACACTCCCATTTACCATTGCAACGAAAAGAATAAAATACCTAGGAATAAACCTACCTAAGGAGACAAAAACCTGTATGCAGAAAACTATAAGACACTGATGAAAGAAATTAAAGATGATACAAATAGATGGAGAGACATACCATGTTCTTGGATTGGAAGAATCAACACTGTGAAATGACTCTACTACCCAAAGCGATCTACAGATTCAGTGCAATCCCTATCAAACTACCAAAGGCATTTTTCACAGAACTAGAACAAAAAATTTCACTATTTGTATGGAAACACAAATGACCCCGAATAGCCAAAGCTATCTTGAGAAAGAAAAATGGAGCTGGAGGAATCAGGCTCCCTGACTGCAGACTATACTACAAAGCTACAGTAATCAAGACAGTATGGTACTGGCACAAAACCAGAAAGATAGATCAATGGAACAGGATAGAAAGCCCAGAGATAAACCCACGCACATATGGTCACCTTATTTTTGATAAAGGAGGCAAGAATATACAATGAAGAAAAGACAGCCTCTTCAATAAGTGGTGCTGGGAAAACTGGACAGGGACATGTAAAAGAATGAAATTAGAACGCTTCCTAACACCATACACAAAAATAAACTCAAAATGGATTAAAGACCTAAATGTGAGGCCAGACACTATCAAACTCTTAGAGGAAAACATAGGCAGAACAGTCTATGACATAAATCACAGCAAGATCCTTTTTGACCCACCTCCTAGAGAAATGGAAATAAAAATAAACAAATGGGACCTAATGAAACTTTAAAGCTTTTGCACAGCAGAGGAAACCATAAACAAGATGAAAAGACAACCTTCAGAATGGGAGAAAATATTTGCAAACAAGGAAACTGACAAAGGATTAATCTCCAAAATATACAAGCAGCTCATGCGGCTTAATATCAAAAAAACAAACAACCCAATCCAAAAATGGGCAGAAGGCCTTAATAGACATTTCTCCAAAGATATAGATTGCCAACAAACACATGAAAAGATGCTCAACATCACTAATCATTAGAGAAATGCTAGTCAAAACTATAATGATGGGCTTCCCTGGTGGCACAGTGGTTGAGAATCTGCCTGCGAATGCAGGAGACACGGGTTCAAGCCCTGGTCTGGGAGAATCCCACATGCCGTGGAGCAACTAGGCCTGTGAGCCACAACTACCAAGCCTGCACGTTTGGAACCTGTGCTCCGCAACAAGAGAGGCCGCGATAGTGAGAGGCCTGCACACAGCAATGAAGAGTGGCCCCTGCTTGCCACAACTAGAGAAAGCCCTTGCACAGAAATGAAGATGCAGCACAGCAAAAATTAATTAATTAATTAATAAACTTCTACCCCCAACATCTTCTTTAAAAAAAAAAAAACCTACAATGATGTATCACCTCAGACTGGTCAGAATGGCCATCATCAAAAAATCTACAGACAATAAATGCAAGAGAAGGTGTGGAGAAAAAGGAACCCTCTTGCACTGTTGGTGGAAATGGAGAACTATGGAGAACAGTATGAAGGTTCCTTAAAAAACTGAAAATAGAACTACCATATGACCCAGCAATCCCACTACTGGGCATATACCCTGAGAAAACCATAATTCAAAAAGATAACATGTACTACAATGTTCATTGCAGTACTATTTACAATAGCCAGGACATGGAAGCAACCTAAGTGTCCATCGACAAATGAATGGATAAAGAAGATATGGCACATATATACAATGGAATATCCCTCAGCCATTAAAAGGAACGAAATTGAGTTATCTGTAGTGAGGTGGATGGACCTAGAGTCTGTCATACAGAGTGAAGTAAGTCAGAAAGAGAAAAAGAAATACCATAGGCTAACACATATATATGGAATCTAAAAAAAAAAAAAAATTGTTCTGATGAACCTAGGGGCAGGACAGGAATAAAGACACAGACATAGAGAATGGACTTGAAGACCCGGGGAGGGGGAAGGGTAATCTGGGACCAAGTAAGAGAGAGGCATTGACATATATACACTACCAAATGTAAAATAGATAGCTAGTGGGAAGCAGCTGCATAGCACAGAGAGAGCAGCTCGGTGCTTTGTGACCACCTAGAGGGGTGGGATAATGAGTGTGGGAGGGAGACCCAAGAGGGAGGGAATATGGGGATATACAAATGCATATAACTGATTCACTTTGGTATACAGCAGAAACTAACACAACACTGTGAAGCAATTATACTGCAATAAAGATGTTAAGAAGAAAATAAAAAAGAGAAGTGAGGTGGGGCTGGAAGACAGAGTTACAGGAGCCGTGTTGGCAAGATGGGCAGAAGTTTCACAATGCTAAGGATCAGATCAGATTTGGGTTCTAGATAGATCTGTGCTCCTGGAAGAAGGATTGAGGAGGCCAGGCTCTATTTTCAGTGAGGTGGCTGTTGTATTAATCTGAAGGAGAAAGGAGAATGTCAAGGCTGGTAGAGAGGGCAGCCAAGCTGAGCTCTACTGAGGAGATGACGTCAGGTCCACGATGGAGTGTGGAGGCGGAAGCCGTGTTGCTGGGCACCCGGCTTAGGTGACTGGGTGGAGGCGGGCTCTTCTCGAGTATGCGGCGCACACAGCAGGAAGAACAGGCTTGGAAGGGGAAGAGTCAGGTCGGGTGCCTGTTGGGTTCCATGTGGGCACAGTTGGGTCAGTGGCAGGAAGAATGGAAAAGAGGAGGCTAGAGCCAAACATCATTTTAAAGCAGGTGTTCATCAACCAGGGTGGAACTCAGGGGTCTGTAACCTTTTATGGGAAAAACATTACATCTTTATTTTCACTCTTCTCTTTACTAAAATTTCTCATATTCTTTAACTATTAATGTGAGAAAATTGCTCTGGTAACATTAGCATAATCTATGGCTTTTTCCCCAATAGAAATCACAGATTTTTGCATCACATTTCAGTTATTACAGATTTCTCTGAGTATCATTAAATCTATGACTACTTTAAAATGATGGTAATTAGACCTGACACTGGAATGAGTAGTTAATACTATATTAGTCTTATTACATGTATTATTATATCAAAACTTTTTTATAATTTTGGAAACTGTATTTCAAAAAAATGATGTCCTTTGCATTAAAATATTTTTTTCAGTTTATTTTCCATTATAGGTTATTATAAGATATTGAATATAATTACCTGTGCTATACAGTAAATCCTTGTTGCTTATCTATTTCATGCATAGTAGTTTGTATCTGTTAATTCCATACTCCTAATTTATCCCTCCCCTCTCCCTTTCCCCTTTGGTAATGATAAGTTTGTTCTCGATGTCTGTGCGTCTCTTTTGGTTTTGTATATAGATTCACTTGTATTGTTTTTTAGATTCCACATTTAAGTGATATCATATAATATGTGTCTTTGTCTGACTTACTTCACTAAGTATAATATTCTCTAGGTCCATGCATGTTGCTGCAAATGGCAAAACTTCACCCTTCTAAGGGTGGAAGAATATTCCACTGTGTATATATACCATATTTTCTTAAGTCAGTTGTCTATTGTTGGGCAGTTGAGTTGTTTCTATGTCTTGGCTATTGTAAATAGTGCTGCTATGAACATCGGGATGCAGGTACCTTTTGAATTAGAGTTTTCATCTTTTCTGGATATCTACCCAGGAGTGGGATTGCTGGATCATATGGTAGTTCTATTTTTAGCTTCTTAAGGAACCTCCATACTATTTTCTTCCTTTTTTTTTTTTTTTTACACATCATTCCCTTTATTTTACTCATAATACATATCATGAAAATTCTCGTTTTTTTTTTTTTTACATCTTTATTGGAGTATAATTGGTTTACAATGGTGTGTTAGTTTCTGCTTTATAACAAAGTGAATCAGTTATACATATACATATGTTCCCATATCTCTTCACTCTTGCGTCTCCCTCCCTCCCACCCTCCCTATCCCATCCCTCTAGGTGGTCACAAAGCACCGAACTGATCTCCCTGTGCTATGCGGCTGCTTCCCACTAGCTATCTATTTTATGTTTGGTAGTGTATATATGTCCATGCCACTCTCTCTCTTTGTCACAGCTTACCCTTCCCCCTCCCCATATCCTCAAGTCCATTCTCTAGTAGGTCTGTGTCTTTATTCCTGTCATACCCCTAGGTTCTTCATGACATTTTTTTTTCTTAAATTCCATATATATGTGTTAGCCTATGGTATTTCTTTTTCTCTTTCTGACTTACTTCACTCTGTATGACAGAATCTAGGTCTATCCACTTCATTACGAATAGCTCAATTTCGTTTCTTTTTATGGCTGAGTAATATTCCATTGTATATATGTGCCACATCTTCTTTATCCATTCATCCGATGATGGACACTTAGGTTGTTTCCATCTCTGGGCTACTGTAAATAGAGCTGCAATGACCATTTTGCAACATGACTCTTTTTGAATTATGGTTTTCTCAGGGTATATGCCTAGTAGTGGGATTGTTGTGTCATATGGTAGTTCTCTTTGTAGTTTTTTAAGGAACCTCCATACTGTTCTCCATAGTGGCTGTACCACTTCACATTCCCACCAGTAGTGCAAGAGTGTTCCCTTTTCTCCACACCATCTCCAGCATTTATTGTTTCTAGATTTTTTGATGATGGCCATTCTGACTGGTGTGAGATGATATCTCATTGTAGTTTTGATTTGCATTTCTCTATTGATTAATGATGTTGAGCATTCTTTCATGTGTTTGTTAGCAGTCTGTATATCTTCTTTGGAGAAATGTCTGTTAAGGTCTTGTGCCCATTTTTGGATTGAGTTGTTTGTTTTTTTGTTACTGAGCTGCATGAGCTGCTTATAAATTTTGGAGATTAATCCTTTGTCAGTTGTTTCATTTGCAAATATTTTCTCCCATTCTGAGGGTTGTCTTTTGGTCTTGTTTATGGTTTCCTTTGCTGTGCAAAAGATTTGAAGTTTCATTAGGTCCCATTTGTTTATTTTTGTTTTTATCTCCATTACTCTAGGAGATGGGTCAAGAAGGATCTTGCTGTGATTTATGTCATAGAGTGTTCTGCCTATGTTTTCCTCTAAGAGTTTGATAGTTTCTGGCCTTACATTTAGGTCTTTAATCCATTTTGAGCTTATTTTTGTGTATGGTGTTAGGGAGTGATCTAATCTCATACTTTTACATGTACCTATCCAATTTTCCCAGCACCACTTATTGAAGAGGCTGTCCTTTCTCCACTGTATATTCCTGCCACCTTTATCAAAGATAAGGTGACCATATGTGCATGGGTTTATCTCTGGGCTTTCTATCCTATTCCATTGATCTATCTTTCTGTTTTTGTGCCAGTACCATACTGTCTTGATTACTGTAGCTTTGTAGTATAGTCTGAAGTCAGGGAGCCTGATTCCTCCAGCTCCGTTTTTCGTTCTCAAGATAGCTTTGGCTATTCGGGGTCTTTTGTGCTTCCATACAAATTGTGAAAGTTTTTTGTTCTAGTTCTGTGAAAAATGCCAGGGGTAGTTTGATAGGGATTGCATTGAATCTGTAGATCGCTTTGGGTAGTAGAGTCATTTCACAGTGTTGATTCTTCCAATCCAAGAACATGGTATATCTCTCCATCTATTTGTATCATCTTTAATTTCTTTCATCAGTGTCTTATAATTTTCTGCATACAGATCTTTTGTCTCTTTAGGTAGGTTTATTCCTAGATATTTTATTCTTTTTGTTGCAGTGGTAAATGCGAGTGTTTTCTTGATTTCACTTTCAGATTTTTCATCATTAGTGTATAGGAATGCCAGAGATTTCTGTGCATTAATTTTGTATCCTGCTACTTTACCAAATTCATTGATTAGCTCTAGTAGTTTTCTGGTAGCATCTTTAGGATTCTCTATTTATAGTATCATGTCATCTGCAAACAGTGACAGCTTTACTTCTTCTTTTCCAATTTGGATTCCTTTTATTTCCTTTTCTTCTGTGATTGCTGTGGCTAAAACTTCCAAAACTATGTTGAATAAGAGTGGGCAACCTTGTCTTGTTCCTGATCTTAGAGGAAATGGTTTCAGTTTTTCACAATTGAGGACGATGTTGGCTGTGGGTTTGTCATATATGGCCTTTATTCTGTTGAGGAAAGTTCGCTCTATGCCTACGTTCTGCAGGGGTTTTATCATAAATGTGTGTTGAATTTTGTCAAAAGCTTTCTCTGCATCTATTGAGATGATCATATGGTTTTTCTCCTTCAACTTGTTAATATGGTGTATCATGTTGATTGATTTGCGTATATTGAAGATATTGAAGAATCCTTGCATTCCTGGAATAAACCCCACTTGATCATGGTGTATGATCCTTTTAATGTGCTGTTGGATTCTGTTTGCTAGTATTTTGTTGAGGATTTTTGCATCTATGTTCATCAGTGATATTGGCCTGTAGTTTTCTTTCTTTGTGACATCCTTGTCTGGTTTTGGTATCAAGGTGATGGTGGCCTCGTAGAATGAGTTTGGGAGTGTTCCTCCCTCTGCTATATTTTGGAAGAGTTTGAGAAGAATAGGTGTTAGCTCTTCTCTAAATGTTTGATAGAATTCGCCTGTGAAGCCATCTGGTCCTGGGCTTTTGTTTGTTGGAAGATTTTTAATCACAGTTTCAATTTCAGTGTTTGTGATTGGTCTGTTCATATTTTCTATTTCTTCCTGATTCAGTCTTGGCAGTTTGTGCATTTCTAAGAATTTGTCCATTTCTTCCAGATTGTCCATTTTATTGGCATAGAGTTGCTTGTAGTAATCCCTCATGATTTTTTTTATTTCTGCAGTGTCAGTTATGTTTCTAGGTATTTTTTAATTTTCTCTTTGATTTCCTCAGTGATCACTTCACTATTAAGTAGTGTATTGTTTAGCCTCCATGTGTTTGTATTTTTTACAGATCTTTTCCTGTAATTGATATCTAGTCTCATAGCGTTGTGGTCAGAAAAGATACTTGATACGATTTCAATTTTCTTAAATTTACCAAGGCTTGATTTGTGACCCAAGATATGATCTATCCTGGAGAATGTTTCACGAGCATTTGAGAAAAATGTGTATTCTGTTGTTTTCCGATGGAATGTCCTATAAATATCAATTAAGTCCATCTTGTTTAATGTATCATTTAAAGCTTGTGTTTCCTTATTTATTTTCATTTTGGATGATCTGTCCATTGGTGAAAGTGGGGTGTTGAAGGCCCCTACTATGAATGTGTTACTGTCGATTTCCCCTTTTATGGCTGTTAGTATTTGCCTTATGTATTGAGGTGCTCCTATGTTGGGTGCATAAATATTTACAATTGTTATATCTTCTTCTTGGATCGATCCCTTGATCATTATATAGTGTCCATCTTTGTCTCTTGTAATAGTCTGTATTTTAAAGCCTATTCTGTCTGATATGAGAATTGCTACTCCAGCTTTCTTTTGGTTTCCATTTGCATGGAATATCTTTTTCCATCGCCTTCCTTTCAGTCTGTATGTGTCTCTAGGTCTGAAGTGGGTCTCTTGTAGACAGCATATATATGCATCTTGTTTTTGTATCCATTCAGCCAATCTGTGTCTTTTGGTGGGAGCATTTAGTCCACTTGCATTTAAGGTAATTATCGATATGTATGTTCCTATTCCCATTTTCTTAATTGTTTTGTGTTCATTATTGTAGGTCTTTTCCTTCTCTGTTTCTTGCCTAGAGAAGTTCCTTTAGCATTTGTTGTAAAGCTGGTTTAGTGGTGCTGAACTCTCTCAGCTTTTGCTTGTCTGTAACGGTTTTAATTTCTCCGTCAAATCTGAATGAGATCCTTGCTGGGTAGAGTAATCTTGGTTGTAGGTTTTTCTCCTTCATCACTTTAAATATGTCCTGCCAGTCCCTTCTGGCTTGCAGAGTTTCTCCTGGAAGATCAGCTGTTAACATTTGGGGATTCCCTTTTGTGTTATTTGTTGTTTTTCCCTTGCTGCTTTTAGTATGTCTTCTTTGTATTTAATTTTTGACAGTTTGATTAAGATGTGTCTTGGCGTATTTCTCCTTGGATTTATCCTGTATGGGACTCTCTGTGCTTCCTGGGCTTGATTAACTATTTCCTTTCCCATATTAGGGAAGTTTTCAAGTATAATCTCTTCAAATATTTTCTCAGTCCCTTTCTTTTTCTCTTCTTCTACTGGAACCCCTATAATTTGAATGTTGGTGCATTTAATGTTGTCCCAGAGGTCTCTGAGACTGTCCTCAGTTCTTCTCATTCTTTTTTCTTTACTCTGCTCTGCGGTAGTTATTTCCACTATTTTATCTTCTAGGTCACTTATCTGTTCTTCTGCCTCAGTTATTCTGCTATTGATCCCATCTAGAGTATTTTTCATTTCATTTATTGTGTTGTTCATCATTGTCTGTTTCATCTTTATTTCTTCTAGGTCCTTGTTAACTGCTTCTTGCATTTTGTCCATTCTATTTCCAAGATTTTGGATCATCTTTACTATCATTATTCTGAACTCTTTTTCAGGTAGACTGCCTATTTCCTCTTCATTTGTTAGGTCTGGTGGGTTTTTATCCTGCTCCTTCATCTGCTGTGTGTTTTTCTGTCTTCTCATTTTGCTTATCTTACTGTGATTGGGTTCACCTTTTTGCAGGCTGCAAGTTCGTAGCTCCCGTTGTTTTTGATGTCTGTCTCCAGTGGCTAAGGTTGGTTCAGTGGGTTGTGTAGGCTTCCTGGTGGAGGGGACTAGTGGCTGTGTTGTGGTGTATGAGGCTAGATCTTGTCTCTCTAGTGGGCAGGTCCACGTCTGGTGGTGTGTTTTGGGGTGTCTGTGGACTTATTATGATTTTAGGCAGCCTCTCTGCTAGTGGGTGGGGTTGTGTTCCTGTTTTGCTATATGGTTGGCATAGGTTGTCCAGCACTGTAGCTTGCTGGTCGTTGAGTGAAGCTGGATGCTGGTGTTGAGATGGAGATCTCTGGGAGATTTTTGCCATTTGATATTATGTGGAGCTGGGAGCTCTCTTGTGGACCAGTGTCCTTAAGTTGTCTCTCCCATTTCAGAGGCACAGCACTCACTCCTGGCTGCAGCACCTTTCATCCACATGGCTCAGAATAAAAGGGAGAAAAAATAGTAAGTAAGTAAGAGAGAAAGAATGAATGAAAAAGGAAGGAAGAAAGAAGATAAAGTAAGATAAAATAAAGATAAAATAAAATAAAGTTATTAAAATAAAAAATAATTATTAAGAAAAACCAAAAAAATTTTTAAAGAAAAATTAAAAAGGACGGATAGAACCCTAGGACAAATGGTGGAAGCAAACCTATACAGACAAAATCTCACACAGAAGCATACACATACACACTCACAAAAGGAGTAAATGGGGAAAAATTCATAAATCTTGCTCTCAAAGTCCACCTCCTCAATTTGGGATGATTTGTTGTCTATTCATGTATTCCACATATGCAAGGTACATCAAGTTGATTGTGGAGCTTTAATTTGCTGCTTCTGAGGCTGCTGGGAGCGATTTCCCTTTCTCTTCTTTGTTCTCACAGCTCCCAGGGGTTCAGCTTTGGATTTGGCCCCGCCTCTGCGTGTAGGTCGCCGGAAGGCGTCTGTTCTTCGCTCAGACAGGACGGGGTTAAAGGAGCAGCTGATTCGGGGGCTGTGGCCCACTCAGGCCGGGGGGAGGGAGGGGTACGGAGTGCGGGGCAAGCCTGCAGCGGCAGAGGCCGGCGTGATGTTGCACCAGCCTGAGGCGCGCCGTGTGTTCTCCCAGGGAAGTTGTCCCAGGATCCCGGGACGCTGGCAGTGGCGGGCTGCACAGGCTCCCCGGAAGGGGGCTGTGGATAGCGACCTGTGCTCGCACACAGGCTTCTTGGTGGCGGCAGCAGCAGCCTTAGCGTCTCATGCCCGTCTCTGGGGTCCGCGCCGTTAGCCGCGGCTCGCACCTGTTTCTGGAGCCCCTTTAAGCAGCGCTCTTAATCCCCTCTCCTCACGCACCAGGAAACAAAGAGAGAAGAAAAAGTCGCTTGCCTCTTTGGCAGGTCCAGGCTTTTTCCCGGACTCCCTCCCGGCTAGCCGTGGTGCACTAACCCCCTGCAGGCTGTGTTCACGCTGCCAACCCCAGTCCTCTCCCGGCGCTCCGACCGAATCCCGAGCCTCAGCTCCCAGCCCCCGCCCGCCCCGGCGGGCGAGCAGACAAGCCTCTCAGGCTGGTGAGTGCTGGTCGGCACCGATCCTCTGTGTGGGAATCTCCCCGCTTTGCCCTCCGCACCCCCGTTGCTGTGCCCTCCTCCGCGGCTCCGAAGCTCCCCGCTCCGCCTCCCACAGTCTCTGCCCGCGAAGGGGCTTCCTAGTGTGTGGAAACCTTTCCTCCTTCACAGCTCCCTCCCACTGGTGCAGGTCCCGTCCCTATCCTTCTGTCTCTCTTTATTCGTTTTTCTTTTGCCCTACCCAGGTACGTGGGGACTTTCTTGCCTTTTGGGAGGTCTCAGGTCTTCTGGCAGCGTTCAGTAGGTGCTCAGTAGGAGTTGTTCCACATGTAGATGTATTTCTGGTGTATCTGTGGGGAGGAAGGTGATCTCCACGTCTTACTCTTCTGCCATCTTCCCTACGATCTCCTCTCCATACTATTTTCCATAGTGGTTGCACCAGTTTACATTCCACCAACAGTGCAGGAGGGTTCCCTTTTGTCCACACCCTCTCCAGCATTTATTGTTTGTAGATTTTTTGATGATAGCCATTCTGACCAGTGTGAGGTGATGCCTTATTGTAGGTTTGATTTGCATTTCACTAATAATTAGTGATGTTGAGTATCTTTTCATGTGCCTCTTAGCCATCTGTATGTCTTCTTTGGAAAAATGTCTATTTAGGTCTTCTGCCCATTTTTTGATTGGGTTGTTTGTGTTTTCAATATTGAGTTGTATGAGCTGTTTGTATATTTTGGATATTAACCCTTTGTCAGCCACATCATTTGTAACTATTTCTCATAGGTTGTCTTTTCATTTTGTTTCTGGTTTCCTTTGCTGTGCAAAAGCAATTAAGAGTGAATAGGTCCCATTTGTCTATTTTTGCTTTTATTTCTTCTGATAAAAGAAAAGTAAGAGAGACTGATCTAAGAAAATATTGCTGTGATTATGTCAGGGAATGTTTTGCCCATGTTCTCTTCTAGGAGTTTTATGATGTCATGTCTTATATTTAGGTCTTTAAACCATTTTGAGTTTATTTTTGTGTATGGTGTGAGTGAGTGTTCTAATTCCATTGAGTTACATGTAGTTGTCTAGCTTCCCCAAAACCACTTACTGAAGAAACTATCTTTTCTCCATTGTATATTCTTGCCTCCTTTGCCATAGATTAATTGATGGTAGGTACATGGGTTTATTTCTGGGTTCTCTATTCTTTTTTTTTCTTTTTTTTTTTTTGCAGTACGTGGGCCTCTCACTGTTGTGGCCTCTCCCGTTGTGGAGCACAGGCTCCAGTCACACAGGCTCAGTGGCCATGGCTCACGGGCCCAGCCACTCTGCGGCATGTGGGATCCTCCCGGACGGGGGCACGAACCCGTGTCCCCTGCATCGGCAGGCGGACTCTCAACCACTGCGCCACCAGGGAAGCCCTGGGTTCTCTATTCTGTTCCACTAATCTATATGTCTGTTTTTGTGCCAATACCACACTGTTTGGATTACTGTAACTTTGTACTATAGTCTGAAGTCTGGAAGGGTTATGCCTCCAGCTTTGTTTTTTTCCTCATTTTGCATTTTGGTTATGCATTAAAAAGCATTACTCTGAGGAGCAATCAAAGTCTTTACCATATTGCCAAGAGGTTTAATGATGAAAAAGTTTTAAGAACACCTGACTTAAAGCTAAAATAAATAATGCTTGTTAATGATCAGAGAGGAGGAGTGAGGGGAAGGAGGAAAACAAGAAGACTCCAAGAATACCTGGCTTGGGCTTCCCTGGTGGTGCAGTGGTTGAGAGTCCACCTGCCGATGCAGGGGACACGAGTTCGTGCCCTGGTCCGGGAAGGTCCCACATGCCACAGAGTGGCTGGGCCCATGACCTATGGCCACTGAGCCTGTGCATCCGGAGCCTGTGCTCCACAACGGGAGAGGCCACAACAGTGAGAGGCCCACGTACCACAAAAAAAAAAAAAAAGAATAGCTGGCTGAGTGACTGGGTGATTGAGGGTGACACCTCCCACCACAAAGAACAAGGAGAGAGGAGATGTTTGGAGAGGATGATGATGAAAGTTTTCATTTGTGAAGATGCTCGGTATGAGAAGCCCATAGTACAAGCAGTTGGAGCTGTCAGGTGGAGAGTAGGAAATATGGCTACAGAGTTCAGGAGTAACCATGGGAACAGACTCATTTCAGAGTCAATGGCATAGACTCATTACAAAATAAGCAAGCATATCCCTCTCAACCACTATGATTGAATAGCCAAAAGAAGAGAAAGATCTCCACATGAAAAAAAAAATAAAAGAATAAACAAGCATATGCAGGCAGAATATGTGTAAGGCCGTATCTAAGGGAACTGAGGAGGAAGAGGGGGTGGCAAAAGAGAGCAAGATCAAGTGGTCAGAATGGAGGGAGGAGAGCTGACTTGGGGAGCCAGGGCAGAAAGGATGCAGGAGAGAGTGGTGTCAACACTGTCAGATGCAGCAAGAGGCCCAATCGGACTCAGACTCTTCAGAGGCCACAGAGTCAGGCAGTGGTGACTCTGTGGGGCAGTACCCCAAAGCTGCGAGGAGCCAGATCTCAGAGAATTGAGGAATGAGGATGTAGGAGCCATATATATGGGCTTCTCTTTCAAGACATTTAGTTGGAGGTGGGGAATAGGGGGAGGAGTTGGGAAGCCTCTGAGAAAGAGGTAGGCAGGGAGTGGTGTGGCCATAATCAAGGGATGACATTTTTGAGCATGTCTGTGGTCTGACAGGGAAGACCCAGTGGAGGGGAAGAGCTTGGCCTTCCAAGGGTGGGGAGGTCAGTGGAGAGACGGAATCCCAAGGTGGGGGGTGGGGAGGAGACCAGGGGCCACGAGGGCACAGGTGGATGGAAGGAGAAAGGCCATTTATTCCTCTTCCATGAGAGGAGATATTGACTATAACAGAACGTACAGCTGAGTCTGGATGAGATGAGAAGAAACAGAGGCATTCCCTCATTCCTCTTCCACCAGACAGAAGTGGATCCACGACTTGTGGACCTGAAATGTGTGCAGTTTGTGCGGAGGGCCTGTTTACGAAGAAGAACACAAAATTCACCAAATCAAAAGTAGGGACAAAGTAAACATTTATTTAGAATGAGAAAAGAAATCACAAAAATTATACATTTTTTAAAAACAGACAAATACCACAAAGCCTATAAAATTCAGAAAACAATATGGTTTATAGTTATCAACTGGCACACTTCTGAAATAATTTTTTCCCCTATATATTTGGCTATAAACTCTGATCATCTCTATGACAATACTTGTGTAATATTTCCTAAAGAGAGAGTAGAAAGATAATTCAATATTTCTTCTAATATGGTTGGTTGAATTTTTTTTTTATATTGACTGGTGGGATACGTAAAGCTTGCATCTTCACACACAGACTTACCTGCTGTTTGTAGTACTGCTATAGGATTCTGCTCTGCAAATTCAGGAATTATAATTTTATCTAACCGAATTCCCATTAAAAAAGAAAAAAAAAAACACCTGCATAATGTATGTTTTAGCTGACTCAGGCTACTATAACAAAATACCATAGATCTAGTGGCTTAAAGAATAGACGTTTATTTCTCACAGTTCTGGAGGCTGGGAATTCTGAGATCAGGTACTAGCATAGTTGAGTTCTGGTGAGAGGCCTCTCCTTGGTTTGCAGATGACTGCCTACTTGCTGTGTCCTCACATGGCTGAGAGAAAGAAAGCAAGCTCCCTGGTATCTTCTTTTTTTTTTTTTTTCCTGGTATCTTCTTATAAGGTCACTAATTCCATCACGAGGACCCCATCCTCATGACCTCATCTAGATCTAATGACCTCCCAGAGGCGCCATCTCCAAATACGATCACATTGTGGGTTAGGGCTTCAGCATATGAATTGAGGGGGGACAAGTATTCAGTTCATAACAGTGCATTACTAATTAATTAATGCTGCATTATCTAGTATGTTCCTGACAGGGAAAAACTTCTGTTTTGACTATGTCCTGAGAACCAAATCCTCTACTTATTTTATATATAAGAGGATTACAAGAACTTTCCACAGACTAACTTCTGGCTTTGTACATTTCAAACCCTGTTTTCCCCTCTATCCCCACACCCCTGCTGCCAGCCTCTAATGGGACACATTCCTATCACCATGTCCTGCTTGCACAGATGGCACAGTGGGTGGTAGGAATCCTGGGAGCTTCTTCTACGCCAGGATGAACAGCAATAACTGAGATCGATATGGAAGCGACCAAACCACATAGATGTTCCCCACTAAACCCAAACTAATGTCTTCAACTTCCTCTCCACTGGATCCCCAAATTCCGACAGCTGCTTCCAGGCTACCTGACACAAGGGGAACATATGGAAACAGACAGCATCTTAACCAATTGCTATTAAAATACCTTACTTTTGCAAACTTGACAAAAGCACCACATGAACACATTGCTAGGGCCTCTCTCAGGGCTCAGGAAGTGACGGGCTTTCCCTTCATGGTGAACCTATTTCTGCCTCTAGTGCACGGGCTGTGAATGTGAGGGTAGGGGCAGTGGTGAGACAACTATATAAAATAAAATCATTGACAATTATGTAGTGCTTACCAGGGGAAATGCTATGTGTGTATTAAGTCCTTTAATCCTCATAACAAACCTATGATGTTCGCACTATGAAATTCTTCATTTCATGGGCTGGGAAACTGAGTCACAGAGAGGTTAGGTAACTTGCCCAGGGTCACACATGTAGTGAGTGCCAGACCTCGGATTTGATTCCAGGCAGTCTGGCTCATGCTTGCACCTCGTGCACAGAGCAGCCTCTCCACAGCGCACCTCCCAGCCTGCACAACCACTCCAGGACTCTGCAGTCCCACCTGTCACTTTCTGACATAGTATAATTTTACTGATTTGCTTATTTGCTGTCCCTTGCTACTAAAATATAGACTCTATGAGGACAGAGTTGTTTATTTTGTTCACTGCTGCATCCCCAGCACCTAAAACACTGTTTGGCACACAGTAGCTCTGTAGTAAATATTTTGTGATCATCTTAAATTCTTTAATACTCCTCTAAACTCTTTAATCACTCCAAGAGGTGATTTGTAAAATGCAAAAGAAAACAAAAATAAGAGGAAACACAAACAAATGGGGAAATTTTGGCTCACATGAAATCCATGGGGAGAAAATGAACTTTATATATTTTGAATAAGAAGTTGACGCCGTTCTAAGTGTCTGTAATTCATGTTATCCAGTCCTACATGTCTCAGATCAGGTAGATTATACAGGGAACCACCTAGAAATGATCAAAGAACTCCAGATGGTCTTGCGCACTCAGTTGAGGTTTGAAATCAAAATTTGTGTTAGAGGGGCTTCCCTGGTGGCGCAGTGGTTGAGAGTCCGCCTGCCGGTGCAGGGGACACGGGTTCGTGCCCCCATCCGGGAGGATCCCACATGCCGCAGAGCGGCTGGGCCCATGAGCCATGGCCGCTGAGCCTGCGCGTCCGGAGCCTGTGCTCCGCAACGGGAGAGGCCACAACAGTGAGAGGCCCGTGTACCGGAAAAAAAAAAAAAAAAATTTGTGTTAGCACCTGACTGCATAATTATGCATTATGTGATCTTCTCTTGTAATGCTCAGAGGCCAAAGAAAACATACAGATGGGTGGATGCAAGACTGAAGATTTGTTGACTGGCTGTGCCAGCACGTCAGAGGAGTTAGGGGGGTTGTGTCTGATGAGGAGAGTACCCTTAAAGTATCCTTAAATCCAAGAGGGCTGGGGGCTGTTATACAGGCAGATTGAAGGCCGATGCCTTGGTAAGACTGAAGATGGGTGGGATGAAGGTGGAGGGGAAGGAAGGGTATAGAGTTGAGGTCAGAGTGGAATTTCAAAGTTCAAGATTTCAGAGGTGAAGCAGTTCTAGGTGATGACAAGGTCTTGTAACAAGATAGGAGATATTGATGGCAACTGAGTAGAGCTCTCAGATGAGTCATAGGACATGAGAAAATTTGATATTATGTGGGTTAGGCACTGATGCATACATTTATCATCTTGGGCGATGATTTGGAAACTGCAAAGCCAGCTTTAAATATCACATGATGTTTAAGTATCACCTTCTCCAATAGTCACCTTTTGCTTGAAAATACTTTACTTATAATAACTCGAAAATAACAATCCTCCCCAAATTAACAAACAGGATTTTAGTATCATTTCAATTCAGCAGGTTCATAATGTTGGAGGCTGTGAGTTTTGCTTGCTGAAGGTTTGATTCTTTTTCTTTTCCTTAATATTTATTTATTTATCTATCTATTTATTTATCTATTTATTTATTTATTTGGCTGCGCTGGGTCTTAGTTGCGGCACGCAGAATCTCCTTTGCGGCATGAGGGCTCTTTAGCGGCAGCGTGCGGGATCTAGTTCCTTGACCTGGGATGGAACCCGGGCCCCCTGCATTGGGAGGGCAGAGTCTTAACCACTGCGCCATCTGGGAAGTCCCTGAAGGTTTGATTCTGTTCAAAGAATAATTTGAAGATAAACACACACCAAAGGAGTGCCACTCTATAGCTCCAGATTAAAGTCCGTTTTGAGATGATACTGAAGAATCCATATTTTATTTGGTGCTACACACATCATAAAAGATCTTGAGTCTCCAGGAATCCACATTCTAAGGCTACAAGACACTCAGTAAACACATAAATATCATGTTAAACAATGGTAGGATGGATAAAAGCACTTAGATCTCCCAGACACCCAATCCATGTAGTGCTGCAATTACAAATATAACAGGCTGACCTTCAGAGAAACAAAATCTTTACTAAGCATTCTCTAATAGCTTTTTAAAAAGATAGTAGAAGCTTGAAATTGGATGTAATGTCCAGTGAAGAGTAAGATTTCAGCTTCTTTCACTGTCAGGTGCAGCTGGGGATAGGCAAAGAAACGTTCTGTTTTGTTTTGTTTTGTTTTTCAAAGTTTTTCATCCAGTACTAAGCCTGAAACATTAAAGAAAGATATCATAAATCCCAGATCAACTGTAGCCAGCAAGTAAATTGATTATATTCTTTTTCAAGGATATTCATAATAAAAGAATCAATCCACATGTTTAATTGAATTCACCTAAAATGGTAAGAAATCTTACTGAAGTTGTACAAAGTAGAGACTGTATAAAAGGCATTCAACCTTGCAAACTTTCTAACCAGGGAGTAACTAAACAATTTCTCCTTTCCCCGCTTGGGAAGGTTGAGTGCCAGGCACCTGGATAGTGTGGGAAGGTTCTAACTGAAGGAATCCATGCTCTAGATTTTACATGTGAAGTCATTTTTAGACATTTTGTAGAGCTAGGGAAACAGTTTTGCCCTTTCCATTTTTCCCCTACCAAGTTTTCCATATCTTCAAGACAGATGGAGCACATGTAACAAAACCAACCCGATGCAGAGGATGCAATCTGGGATATTAAAAATAAAATCTTTTCCAAATCTTCACAAGCTCCTTTAAAAACACTTCCAACCAAGTGTTAAAGCAGCTAACAGAGGTGTCTAAAAATGGAAAAAAGAAGAGGTGCTCCAAAGGGTTCTTTTTTCAAAACCAGTCAACATTAATATTTACTTCTCAGAAAGAGCTCTTTATACAATCAGCAGATATGACCAAACTTAGTCATATGTGAATTGAAAATGATTATATCCCAGAGGGCTCTCCATTGACAATCTTTAAATATAAAAATGTTGAATCAAATCCAGAAATAAGACAAATAAATAGTCAAATACAATTAATACACAAGATAATGTTAATATTATATTTTACTTTATTTATTTTTGGCTGTGTTGGGTCTTCGTTGCTATGCGTGGGCTTTCTCTATTTGCTGCGAACAGGGGCTACTCTTCGTTGTGGTGTGCGGGCTTCTCATTGCAGTGGCTTCTCTTGTTGTGGAGCACAGGCTCTAGGTATGTGGGCTTTAGTAGTTGTGGGACGCAGGCTCAGTAGTTGTGGCTCACGGGCTCTAGAGCACAGGCTCAGTAGTTGTGGCACATGGGCTTAGTTGCTCTGCGGTATCTGGGGTCTTCCTGGACTAGGGATCGAACCCGTGTCCCCTGCTTTGGCAGGCGAATTCTTAACCACTGAGCCACCAGGGAAGTCCCAGGAAGTCCCCGTATTTTATATTTATTTATTTATTTATTTATTTATTTATTTATTTATTTATTTATTTATTTATTTATATTATTTTTTTTTCTTTCCTTGCGGTACGTTGTGTTCTCTCCCGTTGCGGAGCACAGGCTCCGGACGCGCAGGTCCAGCGGCCATGGCTCACGGGCCCCGCCGCTCCGCCGGCATGTGGGATCCTCCTGGACCGGGGCACAAACCCGTGTCCCCTGCATCGGCAGGCGGACTCCCAACCACTGCGCCACCAGGGAAGCCCCCAGTATTATATTTTAACAGACTCCAAATAAACATTCAGCACCATTGCATTATTCAAAGAAATCAGTAAAGAAAATATGGTTAGGTAGATTTTGACATTGTATTCTTACCCTTACTAACTCTAAGCCCTTTATTATAGAAACATTGTAGCTTATATTTTACATTTTTGTAATATTTAAATTTTATATTTTCATAATATTTAAAAATAGGAGCCTATCAATAGTGGCTCCTGGATTTTTAATTTTCTATGTAAAACTAATTTATTCTGAGCCATATGTAATTTCAGATTTTCTAGCAAGAGATTATCCCCACAAAATTGTGTTCAAATGTTACTATCCCATTGCCATCGTCCAAAGAATGCATCAATATTCAATTAAATGTAAATAAAATTAATCGTTCTTCTTTTTTCCACTGGGACATATAAGTAAATTGTTTGAAATGTATTACTGATGGAAATTAAATGTCAATTACTTCTTAATTTATGGAGCCTCAGTGCACTGGGAACTGATCTAGGTGCTAGGGATACAGCCATGAATGAGGCAAACAAGGCCAATTCAGGCTAATAGGGGAGACTGGCAACAGCCCTATAAACAAGCAAAGGCACAAACAAGACCATTTTGGATAGTGATGAGTTTTGTGAAGGAGAGGGAATCTGCCGGTGGCATGGAGGGTGGCTGAGAGAGCATGAGGGCCAGGGAACAGGTCAGTTGGGAAATCAGAGAAGACGATGTTTTGATCAAGACCAGAGCAGCCGAAGGAGCCAGCTGTGCAAAGAACAGGGGGGAAAGCATTGCAGGCAAAGCGAACAGCTAATGCAGGGAGGAGCTTGGTGTGTTTGTATATCAGAAATGCGGCCAGTGCGGGTGGACTGGGGCGCCGGGGGTGGTGGTGAGAGATGAGGTCCAGGTGTTAGGCAGGGCCAGATTATGGAGTCAAGATTTGGGGGTTATTCTGAGAGTGAAAAGAAGCCACAGTAATTGACTGCATTTAAAAAAAAAAATCACCCTGTCTCCTGTGAGGCAAATGGAAGGGCAGGGACCAGAATGGAGGCAGGGAGACCAGGTTAGACTGCCAGGAGTCTGGGGGAGGCACAGCTAGAGGCCCTTAGCAGGGTGCTGGCAGTGGCCACAGCGGGGAAGGTGAGAAGGGCTCAAATTTGCAATATGTTTTAGAGATACAACCTAAGGGACTTTCTGGTAGTGAATTGCAACTCCTCAAACTAAGTTCTCTCTCTTGAGCTACATTTCCAAAGCTTTTCTGATACAATTTTAGATCCCAGCCCCTTGTGCTCACCTCCCTAGTCCTCTGCATATCTGTGCTCCCCTTTCAGACCTCAGAAAAATGCCCCCTCAAACCTCTTAAATCACAGTTGGTCCCAATGGCTTATCCAGCCACCCATACCAGAAATGGCTCCTCAGACAGCCTTTCCCAGGTCCTGTCACCTTACAATCCATACCTTCCAAAGGACTCCTAGAGAAATCCCCAAACAGTCATTTCACATTTTTACGTGACTCCCTGCATACACAAGACTTCTGCACCCTCTGGGGATCTGTCCTAGAATTTTACAGCAGCCCCAATCACATTCAGAGGGTGGTTTTGCAGGCAAGCTCCATACTAGGGTCTTTGCATGCCTCAGGTTACCTTGCAGGGGACAGAGCTACCAGCAGCACCTTCTTACAGTTGAGGAAACCAGGATGTAGATGTGTTTTGCAAGTTGCAAAACAACACCCAGATAGGCTTTAAGTCAGGTGAGGCTCAGCTAGGCTCTTTACCTCGTGCTTCTCTAAGAACTGCTCCCCCCAAAACAACACCCCTCCCCACCCACTCTTGGTGAAGCATCATGGTTAGAACACTTTTAGGAGTGTTAGGAGCCAGATTGCCTGGACTAGAACCCGAGTGTCATTACGTTTTAGTTGCATGACCTTGGATAAGACACTTAACTTCTCTGTGCCTGTTTCCTCCTCTGTAAAGGAGCGATAACGATAATACCTACCTCATAAGGTGAGGATTAAGTGAGTTACTATATATAAAGTGCTTAGAATGACATCTAGTTTAGAACAAGTGCTACATAAATATGAATTATCATTGTCATCATTCTCCTGTCCCCCACTGACACGTCACCTTCACTTCATTTTTGTGCCACAAAACTTCAGCTACGTGATTATCGAGCTATTCCCAAAAGACTCCTACGTAGGTGTCTAGGTAAGGGGGTTGTTAGGGGAGTGCATAGTGAGGTCATTTTAAAAAAAAACTTGATGGGCAAAGTGATGAGGCAAGTGTCTGGGAGGCTAAAGAGACACTTAATAAGTTGTGATTAATTTACTCTGAATAATGCATTGAAGTGAAGACATTTTTAAAGCATTATTTAGATTAAATGACTTACCATTCTGAGGCTCATCTCACTAACCAGAAAGTGTGTGGAGCGGGCAGCAGGGAGCCTGTTCTTTCCAGTCTTGAATTACCTGGGGTTAAGGGCCTGCATCTCAAGCTCTTGCTTCCACTTCATTGTTTTTAGTCACTACAATGTTTAGGATGTTTACCAGTCTAAGTAGACTGGGTTTATCTGTGGGAACAACAATAGCAACACATTTCATCAGCTCAGTGATAAGGTTTATTTCTTGTTCATGCCACAAGTCTGTCACAGAAGGCCTACTTATTGTAGTCATTGAGGAACTAGGCTGGCAGAGGCTCCATCTCAACATGCTTCCCTGACCATGGGGGCAGGGGAGAGGGAGCATGGCAAGCCACACACATGGCTCTTGAAGCTTCTGCCCAGAAATGCCCCATCATCCTACTCATATTAACTCCACAAGGAGTTAACTGAAAGTGAACAGAAAACCCATCTAAAAGTAGCTGGAACAATAAAAAGGAGGGGAGGGTATTTTTCTCACCCAACAAGAAGTCTGGAGGTGGATCAAGGCCCAAGTCTGTAAATCCAGCAATACAAGGAGGGCTTCAGGGGCCCACTTTATTTCCATCCTTAGGGTGTCAGCAATAACCCCATCAAGGTTACAAAATGGCTGCAGCAATATCAGCCATCACATGCATACCAACAACGTCTGGGGAAGAATAGTGATGTTTCCTCCCATTAGCCTCATATTATTGAGAAAATGTTTCCCAGAACCCCCAGCTTCCTTGGGTCCCATTAGCCAGAATTAAATCATATAGCCGTGTCTTAGCCAGTCACTGGCAAAAAGAATTAGACCACTTCCTGGTGTGAGAAAAGGCCTGTTTTCCCTTTGCCCAAACAACTCTGACTTCTATAAGAAATACGCCACTGAACATAAGAAATCAGGAAAACGTAACCTAGTTTCACCAATAAGCTCCTTTATTCAGAGTGTAAATAAAGAGGGACCACGATGACCCCTCATGAAAAGCCTTCATTTGTGCTAATGTAATTATCCACAGTGGAATAACTATGGGCAAATAAAGCAAGCAAAACAGGCATTTAATAGGGAGGGATCATTTACCTAAGGGTCAGGGAAATAAGAAACTACTTTGGGTTGATATTCCATCTGTCTCAAAAGAGTTGACCAAAAGAATTCCCCACTCCCTTCTTTGTGATCTCCCACCATAGCCTAAACATACCCTCTTGATCATTTCACTCACTACACGTTATTGCCTTTATCTGTGTACCTGTCTCTCTCCAACTGCAAGACTGTAAGCTCTTTAAAAGATATGGTCTGTTTCATCTATTTTTCTCCTGTGTGTGCTAAAAATAGCAATGGGTAACATCAGTGGATTGCTCCCTGTGTACCAGAGCCCATTCTAAGTTCTAAACGAATTAATTCTTGTAATGTTCACAACTGTCTTGTGAGGTCTGTGCTGTTATTACCTATATTTTATAGATGAAGAAGAGACGGAGGTTAAAGAGGTTAAGTCCCTTGACCAAATGTACACAACTATTAAGTGAGAGAGTTGAATTTCAAATGGAGGCAGCCTAGCTGGGTCATGCCTCACAGATGTGCTCCACAAATGGGTCAACCTAATGTGCTTGAGTATGCAATGTGAAGGTGAGAGAGAACAGGAGTGAAGAACAGGTGAAGTTATCTTTTATTGACATGTGGAATCTGAAATCAAGTATGATAGACCTAAATTCCCTAAGGGTAGAGATCATGTATGTTTCTCCTGTTCAGTATGGTATCTCTGACTTCTAGTAGTCCCGGCACACAGTAGGTCCTCAAGTATTCCTGGAAGTGGGGGAGGGAGGAAGGGAGGGACTGAGCCAGGGAGGAAGAGAGATTAAATGAATAAACACAACTGATGTCCTTCTTCCTCTATATTTTCTACCTTCTCTTCCTCTTACTTCTATGGGTACCTTGGCTTCTGTTACCCTAACATCCTACCTAGGAGAGGAGGAAGTATTGTTTCTAAGTATTGTGCTCTCAAAGAGAAGAGTTTAAGTGTAACGTTGATACAGGGTACTGAGGCCTCTCTGCTGCCCTAAAATTCATTTGGGTTTTGAAACAATGTATCTTGTATAGAGTAGACTTTTCCTCAAACTAAAACATTTTTAAAGAATTTGGACTTGTGCTTTTTTTCTAATTGTGTGCTGCTTGAAATGTCAATGCAAGGCAGGGATGCCAGTTTCCACGTGAACACATTGATTTATTTGTAAAAAGTCAATGCAAGTCCATAAGCAAATGAACAGCAATAATTAAGGGCCAGGAAATGGCCACTCTCCATTGATGGAACTAGTACTCCAGCAGCCCCTCCACCAGCAATGTGTCACATTAGGTAATAGGCTGCGAATGCTAAAGGCACTGTTTTTCTTCTTTCAGCACCATTGTCATAGGACTCTGTTTTCATGGTCCATAGAATTTCACAGTCCATAGAAACAACCATACAAATGTAACATATCAGATCTAATCTTTAAATCATATATACTCCCCACTCTAGTTTTAATCATCAAAGTAAAGTCATACTGAAACTGAAGCATTGCACTGTTGTCGCAAGTGAATTTTAAGTGTTCTTATTCCTAAAGGGTGTCCAAGTTTCTGTTGTTGAGTTTCTTGTTTTGATTCTTATCCAGAGAGCTAATTTTTAAAAGTGTCTCTTTGGTCTAACCTTGAACTAGAATTTCATGGGTCTCTGAATATCCCAAAATTTGTTTGTTCTTTATTCTCAGGTTACTTTCCGATTTCATTCAAATGTCTGAGTTATTAGGGATTTTTTCTGGTGTCTCCTTCAATTTCAACACATCCAAAAATGAGCGCATTGATTTCTTCCCCATCTGGCTTTTTCCTCTGTGTTCTGTCTCTTGACTGATGGCACCGTCCTTCACCCTCTGATCTAACCCAATACTTTGGCCACTCTTGATCACTCTGATTTTCCCACCTAGAGCCAGTTAGTTGACAAGTCCATTCGTCTAATCTCTAGATCCATCCTTTCCTTTTCATTCTCACACCCACTGACCTAAGTCAGTCCCTCATCGTTGTCACGTGGAATATGACCCCCAAAGTGGTTTCCATTGTTTATCTCTTATCCCTCCAACCCATTCTTCATATTTCCATTCAATTCTTTCCTAAAAGAGAAGTGTATCATTTCTCCCCTGCTTGGAAATCTAAAATGCCTCACCCTTGCCAATTTTTAAAAAGCCCAAACTCTTTAATGACATTGAAGGCTCTACTTCAGTTACTCCCAGACTGCTTTGTCAGCCTCATCACCTTTCACTCCCCACCACTACCTTCATTATCCCTGCACGTGTATGTATTTTCCCCAGATTTACCATGACATTCCTCAATTCCATCTGCCTGGCAAAATCCAAATAACCCTTCAAGGCCTAGTTCAAATACCCCTCCTTTTATGGAAAGGTCCTTGATCACCAGGCAGAATTAATCCCTCCTTCCTGCTCTCATAGCATTTTGTTTACATCATTATGCCCTTTGTCTGAGGTCAGGTTCCCAGAAGAAGATCCTGAGAGGAGCGTTTGTAGGGAAGGGTTTTACTAAGGCGATGTTCCCAGAAGAGACTGGCAAGTGTATGAGGGAAGTAGGACAGGGAAGGAAAAGAGACAGAGCGGATGTAAGACAAGGCTAAGTCCTAGGAGTAGCTCAGCCTGATCTGGTAG
>NW_006771308.1:800468-801244 GCF_000442215.2 Lipotes vexillifer
TAACTTAAGTCCTGCTCTAAGGCCAAGGGAGCTGGGCTTTTTTTCATTCCCACATTGAGCAGTCACTGCTAGGAATTAAGCTCCCCAGCACTTGCTGCTCTCTAAATTTGTACATAGTACCCTGGCGTAGCCACTGAAGAGCCACTGGTTCAGCCCAGTGGAAGCAAAAGCACAACAGCTGATGGAGGGGCACAGAAATGGTAATAGGGATCCCCGAACATCTGGGAGGAGGCAGACAATGTCAGCTCTGCTCCTTAGTATAGGCTGACTTGGTTCCGTCTAAGCATCCCCAGCCCCTGGATCTCCAGCCACTTGGGAGCAGAGACCCCTTCTTAGTCATCCTTACGTCCCCACAGCATGGAGGGTATCACTTTGCACCACGGAAGTGATTAAATAACATTTGTTGGTTCAAATTGAATACTCCTTTCCTAGGTCTTGTGCAACATTTTGCTGCTACTAATCATACTGCTGAGATGGGTTTTTTTCCCCTAGCGGGTTTTAGCTCAATAATAGAAGATATGGCTTCTGGGGTTTCAAAACCTATGGTTCAACTTTTCACATTGCGCTTTTCTTCCTGGGGCAACAACTTGCTGAGCACATCTCTTCCTAAATTCCAAGACAGGCTGCTTGCTCTGCTCAGTCGAGACTGCCAACTCAAGAAACATTTTTGAAAGATCACAGTTAGCATCACTGCCAAGAGAAGTTCTTGGCACAAAAAGGACCTGTTTCAATATGAGATGCCAGATGGTGATTTCAACTTCAGCTAAATTCCTGCT
>NW_006771308.1:801326-804371 GCF_000442215.2 Lipotes vexillifer
CTGCTGAAAAAAAGTGTTTGAGCTGCAGATGAGAAAAGCTTCTATGACAAATTTCCAAGTGTTAGAAGCTTCAGAAGGAAATGGCAAGTGTTGATATACTCCCCTCCCAACCACATGCACACACACCATAGAACTACTACCTGCATCTGGTAGCTAAGATTCCTACAAAGACGCCTTTGCTTTTTAAGACGACTTTCAGCCCTGATATGATTTTTCCTAATTTTAAAGTATATTATCCAAATCCATTAAAATAAAATACTATTTGTTTTTTGTGCAGTGTTTTTTCAAAGTATGTGTCCCTTTAGCATCTGCTGTGAGCTTTTTTGGTATCTGGAGGCAATGCTTTCCTCTCCACCGATAACTCCATTATTAAGCCAATTTATAAACAGTGTGTCTCCCCTCTCTAAATACTTTCATGTTACAAGGGATGTACGTGAAGTATACATTGATGGTGCTCTGCCTGGATGCCCTTGGGTCCCTGACTTACTGGTGCAGGAAATAGAAAGCCCAGCTCCTCTAACTCAAGTCAGGGCAAACTCTGAGGTGCAATTTATGCTCCAGAGCTCCACTCAAGATTAGGCTGAGGTTGGGACTTTGCCTGAAATTTTGCCCTTGGCCGGCTTCTTCTCTTCTGCTCTGCGTGTCTTCCCCCTCCCCCTCCCCCTCATCCACCACCCTTCCCTACGGGTTTCTGCTGGAGCATTTCTTTAATAAAACTCATGCACACAAATCATCATCTCAGGGTCTAGTTTTGGGGAACCAACCTAAAATTATGGACAATAGAAAAACTAAAGGCATTTTGTGCTAACAGAGAGAAGACAGTTTTTTCTGGAGCAAGGAATGTATGTATGCATACCTCCTTTATCAATCAAGGTCTCAGAAGGAAATAGTGGATAAGCTCAAATTAGGTATTTGGAGAATAGTTAATAAAGGGACTACTTACAAAAGGGTAGGTCGGGTGCAAAGAAACAAGGATAGTGCCTGCCTGGGAGCTGATAACAGGGGGTGCCATTACCAAGCCCAGGCCTGACTGGCAGAACTGATGACTGAGAGTTGTGTAGCAAAGGCTGTGCCACAGAAGCTGTGATCTTGAGGGATGCAGCCGGCCTACAGAGACCCTATAGGGGGCAGCTGGCTGAATAAATACCCCAACTTCATGCTCTTTCCACCTTCCACTCTTTTGCCAGTGACCCTGTCAGCCGAACCTAACGGGATGCCAGGTGCAAAGGAGTCCCTTAACACAATACATTTTGGTGGCCTCTTAGGGAATTGAGCAGTAGAGAAGGGTAGAGAGGGCATCTGGAAGGACAAACAAGCACACCTACCTATTTTCACACACACACACACACACACACACACACACACACACACAACACACACACACACGTTTGGCCCATTCTTGACTTTGCTTTGTGACCAGATTCACAGAAATAGGCACTCATTTTTCTCTCTGCTGATTTCCCCCCTTCCCCGTTTATCTTACTTGTACTCCAGGGGATCCAGAAATAGGCTGCATGATGTTGGGGAAGAGACCTCAATAATAAAAAATCAGACAAAATGCTTTTTCTGTTAAAGTCTGAGCATGGCATCTGGGCATCTCAGCATAGCCCCCAAACCTCATCTCCAAGATGGCTTATTTTTTTTTTTTTTTTGCAGATTGAAATATGACTCACAGAGCTCACTGCCATAAGACTTATCATCACTTTGACCTCAGTATTTTGGTGCAAAGAGGTCTAGATTATATCCTTAGAGAACCATGCCCATTCTGTCCAAATTGAAAACAAAATGCAAATCAAAGATTTATGTCGCTTTTGGTAATGAAGGATCTAATTGCTTTCTCATCAATCCAGATGCAAAGAGGCCCTCATTATTCAGTTTACCCCCAAATGTCCTCATTATTGGAAACGATGCTCTCTTCTTATTGGTTTCATTTTCTGTTTTTGAAATGGTCATTTCCCCTGCATTCACCTCTGGCTTGGTTCCGAATATAAAGCACTGCAAAATGTGCAGAGTGGAAGACAAAAGGTCACCTAGTTATTTCAAGGCCTTTGAGATTAATCACGGAAAACAGCACAGCTCCTTAGGATGACAGCAGTAGCTGATGTGGGCGGGACAAAGGATAGAGGATGGAGCAACACCCCTCCCACTCATCCTTAGAGGACAGGCACACACAGCAGTGACTGCCTCCTGGGCCTCCAGCCCTCTCTCTCTGGATCCCCTGCAGGTGCAGATACAGCTGAGCAGAAAACAGGTAGGCTGTGAGACAGGTATTAACAAATGGCCTGCAGGCTTGTCATGTCTAAGTATTAAAATAGGGCACACTGGGCTATTTTCTCCTGAAATTTTATTTTTTTAAATACTTTTGGGGGGTCCAAAGGTTTTAGAGGGTGGTGGCTTTTAAGAATATTTAAAAACTCTGTGTTTCATTCCAAGAAGGCTATTTGCATCACCCATGAACCTGCATGGGAGACGAGTGCGAGTGTAGATGAGCCCAGCCCAGGGGACTGATATGTGATCTTGAACAAAGCACCAAATCCTCCTGAACCCAGGCTCATTGTCACAACAAGGAATTGGGTGGGATGAAGTAACAACCCTCTTCTTGTTCTAACATTACACTCCCTGAAACACGAGCCAGCAGCCATAGGCAGCTAGTCTGAGGGGAGATGAGCTACAAAATACACACACGATTTCAGACTTAGCACAACCACTCATGTAAATCATATCATTAATAATTTTTATATTGATTACATGTTGAAATGATAATATTTGGGGTATATTGAGTTAAATAAAATATAAACATTTTACTTGTTTGCTTTTACTTTTAAAAATGTGACTACTAGAAATTTTTGAATTCACATGTAGCTCACTTTATATTTCTTTCAGACAGAACTGTTTATTTATTTATAGGACTATTTTAAAATATGTTTCTGGGTTCCTATTTTATATGTGCATCAAATTCTAGAAAACTTAAAGTAGTCTTACTTGGGGAAAAAATGTTATGTCATTTTCCACTCAAAAGTCTTTTTTTTTTTTTTTTTTTTTTGG
>NW_006771308.1:804513-805187 GCF_000442215.2 Lipotes vexillifer
CGGCAGGCGTACTCTCAACCACTGCGCCACCAGGGAAGCCCCTTTTTTTTTTTTAAAGGTAAAGATTTCATGTCATGTTGGCTAAATGTTTAAGAGAGTGCGAGGTGAAGGAATACCAATGCTTCTTAAACTAGAATTTTATTTTCTTCCGCTTTGAAGTAAGCTATAAGTGTCAGTCTTTAGGCACTTAAGTCTTTAGAACAGTAGAACATTTCCAGATTCCAGACACATGAAAAAAGTTATTTCCAAAAGTGAAGACCAGCCTCCCTGTGCTGCCATGCACATACATGTGACATCTCTTCTCCATGTAAGGGCCAAGTATTTGGAAAGCACCTCATAGCTCAATCCATGAGCTCCAAAAGGCTCATGTTCAAAAACCACTTCCTGCTGTGCAATAACTGCTGGGTCAAATAAAGAACAGTGGACAGAGACAGGGCATCGGATATACCTTCAGACTGATGATCTGGGCAGAAAGAGCAGCAGAGGGAAGCTGCAGAGGCAGTTATGAGCACAGTGGAAGGAGGGTAGGTTGTCTGCAGACAGTGAGGATACATATATCTGCATGGATCAAGTAGGGTCTTGAATGTCAGGAAGGAGATCTAGGACCTGATATGAAAGGCAATGGGCTGAATGACTTGATAAAAGCCATGTTTTCAGGAAATCACACCGCTCTT
>NW_006771308.1:805197-808791 GCF_000442215.2 Lipotes vexillifer
GCTATATATGTGTGTATCTCCCAACTGGAGGACCTGACTGGAATCCAATGCCCCCTCACAGTGTTCCCTCACTCTCTCATGTGTGCATATTTTTGCTTCCCCAAAGGAGAGTAACACATTCCTCAAGGGCAAGGACCCAGGTTGATGTTTCTTTTGAACATCTCATGACTCCCAGGATAGTAATGGGCACAGAGTAGGTGTTTAATGCTTACGTTAAAAAAAAAAAAAGTGCTGAATCCCTGTTTCTTCTTCATTCATATATTTCACGAGGGAAGATGGAGAATCCTAATTCCTAATAGAGGTCCTTCAGGGCAAAAGTGTAAATCTGTTTGCTTTCTGTCTCTTTCCCATCCCTCTTCTGTGTTTTTCTCATTTCCTGCTGGCATCTTCTTGGGTTCTTACCATAAGTATTTTGTCACTGAAACTCCTAGTCTTTGATTTGCATGTCTGGAACCCAGATTTCCCCCTTCCTCCTTTCACCATTTCCTTAGCGCCTTGGGGAGAGTATAATGTCCTTTTCACCCAGACAGTCCCTGGGTTGGATTATTCCCGATAATCTGCTTTATCTACTTGGTCCTCCCTGATACAGCTCACATGAACACCGTTCTGATTAGTTCAAATCACCAGAGAAATAAGAAAGACACTTATTAAGGAATGTAGAAGGAGCTGGGAGTTACTGCATAGTGACAGAAGATTTTTTTTTGACTATTCTGTGATTAAGAAATAATGTATACCCAACTGTGACTTTGAGGGAGAGTACACTGAGTTTGGTTAGAGGTCTAGCCTCTCTTTAACCAGAAAAAGATAACTCTGCAGATTCCAGGAAATTCACGAAGCCCGAATTTCCCTCTCTCTCCTCACCCCCCACCCTTTAAAAAAAAATAAGTTTATTTATTTATTTTTGGCTGCGTTGCGTCTTCGTTGCTGTGCGTGGACTTTCTCTAGGTGCGGTGATCAGGGGCTACTCTTCGTTGTGGTGTGCGGGCATCTCATTGTGGTGGCTTCTCTTGTTGGGGAGCACGGGCTGTAGGCGCATGGGCTTCAGTAGTCGTGGCTTGTGGGCTCAGTAGTTGTGGAACACAGGCTTAGTTGCTCTGCGGCATGTGGGATCTTCCCGGACCAGGGATCGAACCCGTGTCCCCTGCATTGGCAGGCGGATTCTTAACCACTGTGCTACCAGGGAAACAAAGAATAACTTTCTTTTCCCTGGATGATGATGATGATGACTATTATTTGTTAACTTTTTACAGCTTTTTACCAATCTAAGAAAGCCAGTCCAGTACTGAAAAATGTGGCAGAAAGCCATTTAAAAATTTCGGCTATAAACACCTTAAGGATACTGGGTCCCTGAAGAAGGCTTTTTTTAAAGTGAGAGCTGATATCAGAGGCAGATAAACTGCAACAGATAAGAAATGTGGCTTGTAAAGGGTATTAACTCTGGGTATTTACATTTCTTTTCATTTTTTTCTCATATTGCATATAATGTAGTATTGGAGCTTGGCTACTATTTCTGCTGTTATCTTTATTTTTTGTTTAACAGAGAAAAGCTCAATTGATAGCTTCTAAGGTAAATTCCTGCTTTTTTCCAGTAGCTCGGTCTGGACTAAGACGAACCTTTCACCCTGTGCAACCTAAATTGCAGGCACATTGTGTCAAATTATCTGAGTTGGCAGGATTGTTCGTGCAAAGTACACTGTGAAGTAGACATGCTGCACACTTTCCCCTCCTTTGTAGGGAAGCTGTTCGTTATGTGTAATTTCCAGCATTAACTCCACCCCATTAACTCCCCTCATGAAAGAGTATCTTGTGTTTTTGAAATTACACTAGCCCCACCAATTCTGATCTTTCTCTATAGGGAACATCTCCTGGTCCCCAAGAATCACTGCTTGAAAGTAATGACAGTCTCATCCTTAAGGATTCTTGCAGGTTCAAAAGGGATGCTTGGAGAGAGAACTTGTAGGATGAGCTTCCCATGGCAGAGACTAGCTGAAACAAGAAAAAAAACTATAACATGTATAAATCTAAATATGTATATTCTTTTTCATATTCTTTTCCATTATGGTTTATCGCAGGATATTGAATATAGTTCCCTGTGCTATGCAGTAGGATCTTGTTATTTATCCATCCTATATACACTAGTTTGCATCTGCTAATCCCAAACTCCCAATCCTTCCCTTCCCTACCCCCCTCCCCCTTGGCAACCACACGTCTGTTCTCTATGTCTGTGAGCCTGTTTCCGTTTCACATATATGTTCGTTTGTGTTGTATTTTAGATTCTACATATAAGTGATACCATATGGTATTTGTCTTTCTCTTTCTGACTTACTTCACTTAGTATGATAATCTCTAGGTCCATCCATGCTGCTGCAGATGGCATTATTTCATTCTGAAAAACAAAACAAAACAAAACTCTTCATTCTTACCTTCTAAGACTGTTGGCTGTTTTAGTCCCCAGTGAACATATTCTCTTATTTATAAGATGACACCTATGTAAGGATTCTGGTAACAGGTTAGCTATTCCCATAACAAAGAGTGTGTATGTGTGTTGTGTAATTATTACTAGACTGAACAACCACGCATAAAGTACATGAGTGTGTGTGTGTGCATGCTTGCCCAAGATTGTTAAAAAGCGGGAGATAGGAGCATGAATCTCCTTTTTCTTATTCTCCAGGTGCATTGTGTTGAAGGAATAGAATTTGGGTTCTAAAAGAAGACTGACCTGCTTGGGGCTTCCCTGGTGGCGCAGTGGTTGAGAATCTACCTGCCAATGTAGGAGACATGGGTTCCAGGCCTGGTCTGGAAGATCCCACATGCCGCAGAGCAACTAAGCCTGTGCGCCACAACTACTGAGCCTGTGCTCTAGAGCCCGTGAGCCACAACTACTGAGCCTGTGTGCTGCAACTACTGAAGCCCGCATGCCTAGAGCCCGTGCTCCACAACGAGAAGCCACCACAATGAGAAGCCCGCGCATCACAACGAAGAGTAGCCCCCGCTTGCCGCAATTAGAGAAAGCCCGTGCCCAGCAACAACCAAGACCCAACACAGCCAAAAATAAATAAATTTATTAAAAAAATAAATAAAATGACTGATTTGCTTTAAAAAAAAAAGAGCAAACAACCCCCCCCCAAAACTTTGAGTTAACTGTAGATTCACACTGTTACAAGAAATAATAGAGATCCCTTATAGACCTTTTACCCAATTTTTCCCGATGATAACATTTTGCATAATTGTAGTACAATATCACAACCAGGAAATTGATGTCAATACAATCCTAGGGCTTTATTCAAATGACACCAGTTTTATGCTCACTCATTTTTGTATATTTTGTTCTATGCAGTTTTGTCACATATGTCATCTGGTTTTGAATCCCAGCTCTGCCAACTAGCTGTGTGGTCCTGAGGAAGCTCCTTAACTTCTCTAAGGCCCTCATTTGCAAAATGGATATAATAAAGTCTGCCTCCCAAAGGTGGTGTGAGGATTAGGTAAGATTATTCCTGTCAAGTTTCCAGCACACTGGATTCTCAATAAATGCTGGTTTCCTTCCCGTCTATCCCTTGTTCTTTCAGTAGCAAGGGAGCGTTCTCCAGTTTCCTG
>NW_006771308.1:808821-809797 GCF_000442215.2 Lipotes vexillifer
GGGGGAGTGAGAAGCGGAGACTCTGGGGGAGCCCGTGGAGTAGGGGTGGGGGGGAGGAGGCGGTAAACACTGAGCAATCGTTGGCCTGAGCGGTACCGACTCCAAGGAGTATCCATCCCGCGTGGCTAGTGACGGAGGGTTGGATGCACCCACAGAAGCCTGGATGGGGGTGGGAGCCTAAGAAGACATGGTGGGCAGGTGCGGACCTGGTAGGAGGGACGCACTCGCTCCATAGGGTTCAGAGTCAAGTTTGGAGCTCTTCAGCCTCCTGGACCCCTCTTCTAATGACCGCCAATGGGCGCTCGAGGGCTGAGAAATCCAAGGCCGCCTGGGGGAAAAAGAGGCACCTGGATCCCCACCTTCAGTCCCACGGGCTGGAGGCGGGGACTTTTCCCCGACCCGGAGACGTTGCAGGCCAGGTGTCCTAGGCACAGAGGGGTTTGTGCAGGTGCCTTTGGAAGGAAGGAGAAGCTATCCGGCAGGGGGTCGACCTCTGCTGACCTCCTCCATCTGCGCCCCTGCGAGCACCGGAGCTTCCAAGTTCAAATCTCCGAGGCGAGCGCCCCAGGGTCACAGCCAAGCCGGGACTGGACTCCTCCGTGCTCCGGCCACCAGAGGCGCAGTCCCCGTGGAAGGGGTGGAGTGGGGGGGACGGACCCCGCGAGGGCCCGGGCGGCGCCCAGCGCTCCTCCCTCAGCGGCCCCAGCTGCGCGGGACGCGGAGGAGGAGCCGCGCCCGGGCCGGCGTCGCCCTGGCTCCTCCTCCCCGCGCGGGCCTGGCCCTTCCTCCCCTGCGTCCAAAGCTTCGGGTGGCCGCGGCCGAGCCCGGAGCCGAGCGCGCTGGGCGCGGCCGTCCCGCTGCAACTGCCGCCGCCGCCTCCGAGCCCAGAGTGCGCCCGCGGCCATGGCCCCCGCGGCAGCACCAGGCGCCTGAGCCCCGGGACGCGGTAAGCGCGGAGCCCGCTCCCGCGGCCCCC
>NW_006771308.1:809807-838866 GCF_000442215.2 Lipotes vexillifer
CTCTCGCTGCCCCCGCGCTGTGGGCGAGGCCCTGCGCGTCCTGGCGGCCCAGGCACCGGAACAGGCTGGGGCTTCCCCTGCTGGGCTGGGGCCGGGCGGTGGTTGTCCCCGCGGGCCGGGAGCAGGGGGCGGCAGCGAGGAAACGGGTGGCCCGGCGGCAAGCTCGGGCCGGGGCGCTCCAGGCTGACCAGGCGGGGAGGGGGCGGTGTGGGAGGCGGAGGAGGGGTCGGTCCGGGAGACCGGGCCGGCGGGCGGGGAGGATGCGCACCGCAGCCCCCAGGAGCTGCGCTTTTGTGAGCGCTGGCCCCTTACAAATGGAAATGACGCTCGCGCGGCTCCCCATTCGCGTCCTTTTGAAGGACGCCCGCCCTGAACCCCGGCGCCGACTGCGAAGTATTGTCCCGCTTCTGGAGCCCTAACAAAGCGTCCTCCCCCGCTTTGCAGAGCACTGGAGGCAGGCGGCCGGCTGTTCGGGCGCAACGGAGAGGCCGACAGAAGGTAAGCGAGGATGGTGGGCGCCGAGAGAGCTGCTGCCCGGGGACACAATGGGGTGTCTGGGGTTTCCGGGGGTGGCGATGGGCGGGCGGGTCGGGGGCGCATCTGCATCACGCGTTGCCGGGGACCTGGGCGGCGCGCCCGCGCTCCGGCCGCACCTCGCCTCCCGGCTTTGCAGCGCAGCCGGGTCTGGGCGCCTCCGCCACCCGCGTTGTCCCCGCCCGCGCTGCCAGCTGAAGGCGGCTACTGTGTGCTGGTCCAGGAGAGGACTTGAGTCCCGGGGGGTGGGGAGCAGAAAGGGTGGTTGTTCTGTTGCCTTGTGCCACCCAGGCACCCCTGTGACTGGGAAACTGGAGAGAAACCTGCCTGGGGAAACCCGAGGTGTTAGTCTGGGCTGTCTGAGTAGCGGAGAGCTGGTTGGACCCATTGTATAAGGTGTCAGGGATCAAGGCACAGAGAAAGACTCTACGCAGTGCGACTACTAAGAAAGGAACAAAATGAGGCTCGGCTATTGCCTGAAACCCTTGACCGCCAGACCCACGGAATGGAAGTGTGGAGTGTCGCGGCAGAAGCTTCCAGGGTTCCAGGGGCTGGGCTTCTGCAGCTACCAAACCGGTCTCTGACAAAAGGACAAAGCTGATGGAAACAGTTTACTGCTGAAAGCTCGTTCTGTGAAGCTGAAAGAGATAGAGATAGGAAGAGGCGATTTCTCAGCCTCAGCCCTGACAAACCGGGGCTAAGTTGGTGCAAGTAAAACGGGAGCTGGAAAGATTGTCCTACCATGCACCTTGTTTCTAGACAACTTAGCTCTTATGAGATCTTCTGCTTTCTTTACTTGACTGGGGCAGAGCCCCTCCTGGTGTTGAGGAATTCCTGAGATGAGCTTGCCATAGAACTTAACTCCTGACTTTGTGAAATCAAAACGGATCGCATGGTTGTCTTCTGTGACTGAGGTGGAAGCATTTTTTAGGATTAGAGTCCTATTAAAGTCAACCGAGGCACATGGGCTGAGCTTCTGAGACCATGGAAGGTTCTCGATCCCGCTCCCTTAAATACGTTAACATAAATTTATATCTGTTTACTTGTTTCTTAAGGATTGACAGTCTGCAAGGATATGTATTTTTTTTCTGTGTCAGCTTAATTCTGAGTCTTCCCTAGTGGCTAACGTATTGGTAGCTGACCTGAAATATTGGCAGGTCTTGCTGTGGAGTTGAAGAGGGATGTGGAAATTCCCAGACTGTGTGTAACAGTGACATGACAGGCTGGCTGATAAAACAGTTTGCTGTGGTCTCCTCAGCTGTTGTCAGTGTCCTTAGAGAGGTGAAGTGAACTGCTGGGGAGTTTCTTTGCAGATGTGTTTATTTTCACCTGGTCTCTGGTGATTCCTTAGAGGAAAGCATTTTGAACTGCAGTATAGATAAAGTGTAGGACTTACGGATGTTCCAAATGGGTTGGACATCAGCAAAGATATTGCCAAGGCAGGAAAAGTCTTTGCATGGGGCAACGGAAAGGCAGCCATCGCAGGCGCGGTCTTTGCAGTAAAATGTCAAGGATCGGTCATCTTAATAGACACTTACTCAGAATGGCATGGGTGTCTTTTTTCTTGTTCTTTTTTCATTTTAGATATGTGGTGACCCTTAATATCAAAAGATGTTAACTGTCAGAGGGGGAGAATAGGGCTCCAGTGAATTTTGAACAGCCAATCTTAATAGCGTTCTTATCATAAGTCAAATGTTGTTCAAATAAAGTGTCACTGCAAATGACTTTGTACACTACCATTTCACCAATCTTGGTGCCTCCATTTTATGTTGATAAGGAAAATACATTTTATCAGTCTTACATTGATAAAGCGTTGGCATATTTAGCCAGATCACTTTAGAGGGATTCAAACAGCCTAAAGCTTTTTCAGGAGGTTTATTTTTATAGGTGCCAATTCACTTGTAAGCCAATAAATTATGTGGTTTGAATTCTGGCTATTGAACTTACATCTGTTGGGCAGGGTCTTGTGGAGAGATTTACTGAAGCTTGCAAAAAGATATTTTTATCCTATTCACAAATAAAATAGAATTTTTAAAAGATTATGGGAATATGCAAGTGAGCAACTTTATTTGAAATCAGGACACTTTATCGCAATTTATATCAGCAATTAACCATTTAGTCAAGCTTCTAGATACAAAAATGACAAACTATTTATGATCTAATCCTCCCTTAAAAAGCAAAGTTGGGGAAATACTGTTTATAGATATGAGAAATGCTTCATTTTTATACCCCAGGGAACGGTAGTCAGAGCTGCAGGCATTCTAAATTAATTAGAGTAAATATGGCTCAAGAAGTGAAAGTTGTTACAAGCTATCTCTTTTAAGAAAGTGGCAAAAATGCAGCTGTTTTCTGCTTCGGTAATTTTACTTAGTAGCTGATTACAGGTTATTGAATCTACCATGTGCTAACCTAATGATTTTATTCCTCCAGCCATCCTGAGTTAATGACTTGATTGGGTAATCCACCTAGCTATTAGGTTTAACAAAAGCTTGGGTTTGCTACATCATTCAGGATAGTAAAATACTAAAGCTTATTTATGTTTTAGAATAAATGCTAATGGGATACCCTTAGTTAAATTAATTTTTTTTGTAGTTAGCAAAGGTTGTTATTTTCTTTCAAATTTAATGTGATTTTTTTCCGGTGTGGTGGCATTTAAGCTTTTGTGTTATATTTTTACACTCTGATTTTATTCTTGCTGATACTCTTGTGCTTTTAGTATCCAGCTAGAAGTGAGGTGCTATCTGAGCAGAGAGGAGGCTATCTGACAGTAATCAGTTTGATGAGCAGCAGTTTTTGGCAGAAATCTTCTATTATCGACACATAAATGGGGACAATTGCTTTTTCTATTAAGCTTTTGCTAAACTTGAGTTTATTCTCGACACTGTTTCACTTTGTGCTGAAGTTAGTCCAAAATAGTAAGCCTGGAAATCTTTGCAGCAAATTCAAGTGTTTGCGAAAAAGAAACATTTAATTTTGACCATTGGCATTATGAGGCTCTCACTTGCCAAACAGTGAAAGCTAAAGGCGTGAATGAAAAGCTTTGCCAAAGCAGAGTTTGTCCATGTTCATCTCTTTAGTTATAAAGTAAATTAGTCACCTGGTGGTCACTGCCTGGACTGTGGACCCTCAACAGCTATGTCTGAACACAGATCCAGAAGCATCTATTATGATACCCAGGGAAAGCTGCTGAGCCAAGAGGGGCATCCAGACATTCCTTGTAGCTGTTCAGCTGCTAGACCATCTGGAGGGGAAATAAAAGGCCTGGGCTAGGGCTCTGGCATTGTGCTCATTTATTATTTGGTTTTTCCTTGCCAGACTTTGTCCCCTTTTCACTCCCTTTGGCCCAGAGCAGACGTCTCCTTTGGCTGGTCTGCCATTCTTATAAGCTCCTTTCTATACCTTGGATGCTGGAAAGTTCACAAGTTCATGGATCCACTTCATGTGGACCTTATGTTGGGGACTTCATTATCCCAGCAGCACCTCCACCTTGCTCTTTTCCGATCCCAGCTGGCACTGTGATTTCATCAGCCAGGGCTGCCAAAGGGAGCACAGTGACACCAGTCTCTGATGGACTTCCCTGTCAGGGTCTGCACATTCTGGCAGCCTTGTTTTGAGTTATTTGGAAGGAAAATACTCTGAATAGTTCTTATTATGGGCGGTTGTTGGGTGGTAATTGTTATGATTAATGGCTCTTTGCATCTGCCTCTTATTTAACCGTCCCTTGTTAGAACTCCAAAATATTGCCCACACTGGCCCTTTTATTCCAAAGGAGTCATGAAGCCTTCTGGCAATTTGACTGGGAAAGTAGATGGTGATGAGAGGCCCAGGTTTGTGGCAGGCTTTATAAAACTGGAATTGTCCTTGGCAATTTGAAGGACGATTTATCATTCAAAACCCAACTTCCTTCATCTCTAAGGAAGATTCCTGTCACTGGTGAGTGTCAGCTAGGCTCTGACTCTGGAAAGCATTGAATTGCACAGATTAGACATGCTTAAGTATTTGTGGGGGGAGGTACTTTAACAATTATCAGTTTCTGGACTGTGCCCATTATCGAAGACACAGGACTCTTCATGATCATATTTATGTACAAATGCATGTCTTCTTTGCCTTTAAATCCCAAAGCTACTTTAGAAAAAAGAGAATGCTTATTCGGTGTATCCTTAGTGTCTCATAGGCTATAATTAGTCAATAAATGAATCAAGGCACGTAGGGAGGAAGGAACCCCACCCCTCCTCCTTCCATTTTGGAGGACTTTAGTTTATGGCCACCAAGTGTTCCATGGTCATTTCTCGTTCTTGTTATCGTTCAGCTGGTTAACACATAAAAGTGGAGATAAGTGATTTGTCAATGACACCATTCCAGTGGTCCCATTCACGTGTCCTGTGTGCATGTGTAGGACTAAGAGATAGTATAGAGTCAGACCAGAGTTCAAATCGCGGGTCCATGACCATTATTAGCGTTGTATCATTGGACAAGTAGCTTAACTTTGCCAAGCCCCAGTTTCTACATATTAAATGGGAATATGAGATCTACTTTAAAGAATTAGGAGGATTAAATGAAATCACGTATGCTAAGTACTCAGCATAGGCCAGACTTAGAGTAAATGCTCAGAAGTTTAAAAAAAAAAAAGTGTCTTCTGAACTTCCAGCTATATTTCAGCCTTTCTGCTTTAGTTTGACATTAAATTTATCAATAATCTGCCTTTGAAGATTGAGGAACACTGAACATTACCTACTACGGTTACCATTTAGTAATACGATATGGCTTATATTTATAATATGTCCCTCGCCCATTCTTGCTTTCTGGGTTATGGCATTCCACAGCTCCTGTTTTGCTTCTTGGAAGGCAGATCTATGACCTGTTGATGTATGTAAGTTACCCCTCTTCAGTTTACCCCTCCTTTGCAAATCGCAGGTATTTTCTTAGTTGTTTTCTCAATTCCCCTCTTGTATCGACTTTCTCTGGAATTAGCTGCGCTTTCTTGCCGTATTTAACCCTCAGAACAACCTGCCAGATGGGCATTATTATTCTCATTCTATAAACAAGGGGACTTGGGAAGGTATTTTAATACAGATTCTCCTCCAAAGTCATATCCCATAACAACAAAAATGCAGCTGAAAATTGAATCCACTGGCTTAATTACTAAATCATAGAATCAAACTTCAGATGGCTCTACGTGGTACAGTTTGGCAGTGGGTGCTCGCTTTCTGCTTATGCTTAGATATGTCTAAGACTGAAAATGCCTTTGAAAAGGGGTTGGATGGGGAAAGTAGAGGTATGCTTGTGGAAGAAGTAGGTGTTTCAAAGTCTTCATATGCTCATTTCTGTAGCGTTCATTCAGGGTAAGTTTCCTCGTAAGAAATCTCCATATCCTAAGTCGGTCCATGATGTTTACTGAGTCCCTGGTGTGAAGAACAGACTGTACTATGCATTTGGGGGAAGCTATAAAAGAAATTGAAATTGTGAACCTTGCCCTTAAAGAAATTTCTGCCAAGTGGGGAGAAAAATAATTCTTGCACATGAAGTTACTGACGAACGTTTGGGGAATAAAATCAGCCAGTAAAAATGCCTTCTGTGCTAGAAGGGTACTGACAACTTGTCACCATATGTAACATCTTTTGGATGTTTCCATATGATCATTTGTTCTCCAGTGGTGGGGCTGTTTTCCCTGTTAAGTCAAAAGAATGTTTTACTAAGCACAGTTCTTGAGAAGCAGGGAGATGAAATAAAGAGATAACAAAGGAAAGTTGCTGTGAAATGAAAGAGGTTTGATTTAGTGAAAATCCAGTGACCTCCCAGAGAGCAGGGCATGATAGCGTATCAGATTCAAAGCTGTGGATAAGATTGGGACTTCTCAGTATGTTGTGAGACTTTTTTTTTTTTTTATATATTGAAGTACAAATGAACTTATTTACAGAACAGAAATAGACTCACAGACATAGAAAACAAACTTATGGTTACAGTTACCCATGAGCAGATAAATTAGGAAGATGGGATTAACAGATATACATTACCATTGTGAGTTTTATGGTCCTCTGTCATTGGTTTAGATGGACAAATCCCCACCCCTTAAAATAATTTTTAAAAGGGGAAGTGTTAGAATTCTTTCACTTTTGAGGGTTTTTTTTTCTTTTCTTTTTTTAAATGTAAAGTCAAGCAGAAGCAGAATAGTCTTGCTTTTATGACGTTGGTCAGATTCCAGCCCAGGGGACTGTAGAACTCAGAGAGTGAGTCTGAGAGCTGTGGCAGCCCTGAAAATCCCAGAGCATCTTGGGGATTCTCAGCAGATCTTAGGTGATGATGAACTGGGTGGATGCTAAGTGAATCTCATTAGCTAAGCCTTGGCCCTGTCTAAATTCCTAACTTTGGAGGCTTTGCTTAACACCTTGGCTTTTCATTTCTGATGCTTTGATGTTTATTTAGCACTCTCAGGTTATTTTGTAAACATTTACGTGGTGATTAGTTAACCCAACAGACCAACCCTGGGAAGGCAGCCAGAGCTAGCAGCACCGTAATAGAAAAACTGATAATTAGGAGAAGAGACCTGGGAGGCCAGGAGCCTGGACCAGAACATTACCTCTTTGCTTTAATGAGTGGCCCAGCTGTTTGGATCCATCTTCTGACTTCACCTCGTTCTGCTGAAACCCTTGGGATAGTCGTTGGCTCTGTTTTAGCTCGTCATGTTTTGAACAGTTGTCTCTGAAAAGAAAGCAACCCAGCTTAGAGCAGCACTGATGTGTTACAGAAGGCTCGCTTATTTTCAGGTCTGGCCGCGTTCAGCATCTTAACGTGTGTGGTTCCCGTGCTGTAACGATCTTCCCTATAACATCACCTCTAAGTTAAGAGTTTTTGACCCAGGACTTGGTTTAGTTAAAGGTGTGCTTTTAAAAGTAGAATGTTGGTTGCCAGGGACTAGGGGAGGGGTAATGGGAGTTGCTGGGCAGCGGGTATAGAGTTTCAGTCATGCAAGATGGGAAAGTTCTAGGGATCTGCTGTACAGCAGTGCGTGTGTAGTGAACAAATACGGTACTGCATACTCAAACTGTTGTTAATAGGCTGGATTCCACGTTACGTGTTTTTTATCACAATAAAAAATTATATTGGCAAGATAAATACTTTTTTAAAAAGGTGCTGCTTTTTATAGTCAAGGGGTTGGTTCTGCGAGCCTTGTTTGAGATGGCTGAGGTCACCCTCCCAAGGGTATATGTTCTGTTTGGCTTCCATTGCATCATTGTGAAGGTACCTTCACATGCGAAGGTTTCAGGCTTCCGTTGGAAAACCCAACACATTAAAAGTGAATTATTGTGCAAGCAAAAAACCAGATTTCATTCTTCAAGTATTGAGGGACCTCGAATTTTATGATATATATTTTTAGCAAAAAAGATTCTGAGAGATATTGATGACTCTGTGTGTTCACAAATCCCATGAAATGTGGAAAAATGGAAAGTCTGGGGTTAGGGTGGATCAGAGAGATGGAAGACCTATTAACCAGGAGTACAGAGGGGAGACTGTCTAGGTAGTGGAGGGTCCTGAGATTCTGTGTGATTCTGTGTGATGTGGTCTGTGGCTCCTTGGAACCTCATTGTCTGAAAGGCTGGAGTTGTGTTTCCCCCTTTCTCTAGGCAACTAAGCATTACCTAAAACTCCCTGGGGCTGAAGCGAGCTTCAGGGAATACTCTTCCTGTCACACCTCATGTAATTGCACCAGTGAAGTTAATTGAGTTTTTTGAGGAACTCGTGTAAGAAGCATTTGGTCTTATGTAAACAGGGAGTGGTTTTCTATCAGACATATTCATGCAGTGCCTCTTTGCTGCAGCCCTCCAGTCTGACTACTGTGGGGGGCAGTAGGCTGAAGGAAGAGAAAGGAAACGGCTTGGCAAGTTGCAACATCTGGCAGGTCCTCTGGAGCCCACTGAGTTGCGTGGAAGCTCTGGCCCTGCAGTCTGTTGTGGCTAACAATCACTTCATTTGGAAGGACTGGATGTCAGAAGTGGCTTTTCACCTTCTCTAAGTCCTGAGAGGTCTCTTAAGACAGCTTTCAGTCTTGAGTTTGACAGACTGGCTGCCTGCCTGAGCGCCGGCCAGGAGAGTAGGGCACCTTTCTGCCCATGGGACTCCCTCGTTCTGGTAACCTTACCGCACCACGACCCGACCCTGTGGATGTGCGCCTGGTGTGAGTGCGTGTGGGAGCTCCCCTGGCCTGGACCGGGTTCTGGAGGGACCTGTGGTCTCGCTGGGAGGTGTACAGTGTTACCTCCCCTGCTGACCCTCACAAGGTCCCGATGGACCAGCAATGAGGGGATCGGGACACACAGAATGTTCTTCCCAAGGGGCTGGCAGGGGTAGGGGTGGCTAGTGGAGGGGTGGTGGCAGGACTCCAGCGCTGCCACCACCCATCCCCCTCTCTGTCCCGCACAGGTGAGCGCTGTGGGCGATGGGATGGATGAGGCAGAGCAGGACCAGCATGAGGCCCGACTCAAGGAGCTGTTTGACAGTTTTGACACGACGGGCACCGGGTCCCTGGGACAGGAGGAACTCACCGACCTTTGCCACATGTTGAGCTTGGAAGAGGTGGCCCCGGTGCTGCAAGAGACGCTGCTTCAGGACAACCTCCTGGGCAGGGTAAGGCCTGGGAAGAGGCCGTGGGGTCGGGGCGGCGGGGGAGGAAGTGGGCTTGGTTTCTGCCCGGACGCAGGGGGTGGGGCGAACCGGGCGCTGGGGTTGGGGCGAACCGCACGTGTTGCAACTTGTTTCTAACATCCTGGAGGTGTGTGCTCTTAGCTGTTAACCTGATAAACAGAAGAAAGAAAAAGGAAAAAATAAAAAGTAATGGGTGTGACTTAGCAGCGCAGTTTGCTCCGGTGATGAGGTCCTGCTTTAATTTGTGCTCTGGAATGAAGGTGTCCTCTGAGCCTCTTAGATGAAAAGAGGAAAAGGTAACAAGAGGATGTTTTCCAGAGCTTTCCTTATTCTTTGTGGATCATTTTATGGACTCCACACTCATCGAGAGAGGGGGCTGAGATTTCCATGGAAGTGAAGGAAAGTACAGTAAGAAAACTGCCATTGCCAGGAAGAGCAGCTTGCTGTTACGACTTTTACTCCCCATAAAGCTATTTCTTGTGAGGATTGTTCCTAGGGTAAAGTATTAATTAAACCTTTCACCCAGGAAATAAGACAGGAGGGTAAGTGCAGTTTCACTTAAAACCCAGCACGACTTGCTTCCAACAGCGGTGTGCGTGTGTACTGATGTTAGCTTTTGCATACGAAAACAAATAGTCACGTTCTCCCCGTAGATCGAGTCACAGATGAGTAAGAGGTGAGAAGGGGTCCTTTTTTCCCTCTTGCTGTTAGTGGGAAGGATGTCTTGAACTGACAGTGTCTTCAGTTCTCATAATTAAAATTGAGAACATCATTTGTATGGCTTTGAGTTGAATCTTGCTGCTGGTGTTTTGCATGATGAGAAGGAAAAATGGGCAGTACTTTTTGAGCTCTGTTGCGGCCATCGCTGACACTTTGTAGACGGTCGTTTTTATCACGTGGTATAAATTGAGGAAGCAGCTGTGAAACTCAACTTTATTCCAGTGACCAAACTTCCTTTTCTTCATTTCATTTTCACTGTCTCTTAGCTGAAGCTTTGGGCAGGTGGCCTCAGATACAGTGCAGTGTATTGGCTCTCTGTGACGTGAGATGGACGGGAGTGGCAATCATCCTGAAGCTAATGTACAGAGGATGATGTTCTTGGGGGCCTGGCACCGTGGAGGTGGCATTTAACAGGGTTCACACTTAAAGAAAGTGTGAGTTTTTGTAAAATTAGAACCATTTTTGGTAACTTTGGGGGCATCAGCTGCCTGTGAATACATGTGATCCCTAAAAAAATGCTAAAAATCTTGCTTTGAAAGCAATAGAAATGGGAGCTTTGAGAATTAAACTACTTGCTTCTCATCATGTAAGGCACTCAAATGTTTTCTAGTTCTGCCTCAATCTCAGAGACTTCGGGCAGCCAACAGAGTAGCGTTTTTCTCACTGTCGTCCTTGGGGATCTCAGTCCTTTGGGTATCTGAGGAATAGTATCAAAGTGGGGATCTGTTTTCACACCTATTAAAGCCGGAGAAGACATAATACAATTTCAGGTTTCCTTGAGAGCCAGTGTAAATATGGAACCCTCTGCTGTAAACAGATCGCTCCCTGGCAGCAGATTGACAGCTTGCTCTCCAGATGCTACGCATCTTTGCCCTCCTTTGGCAGACTAAAACGGGGACCAGTTATCGATTGATTCGTTAATGACTTGACACTACCAGCCCGCCTTTACGTTTGCTCTTCGCCTGCGAATAATGAATACCTAAGTGGTCTATAGCCTGATATTTACTTAGTGAGCCAGTGATAAAAGTTAAATAGATGTATGCATATAGATTTCATGGGGGAGGTCCCTGGTGGTTGTCTTGAGAGCAGGGTTGGCATGAATTAATGCACTACTGTTAGATTTGCATTTTCTGTGAAACTGAATTATTCTCAGATGATCACATAAACTGGGCCATATGCTGCTAAGATACTCTGTATGGTCTACAATTTTAAATTATAAAGAAAAAAAATTCCTTAGACTTCACTGGAGAATTCTAAGTTCTACCATCTTGATATATTGAATAGGAATCATAAGTTGTAAAATTATAAAATTGTAAGCTGTTGCTAATACCAGCCGTCTTTCTTCTCTTTAGACGGTATTTATAGATAAATACGTAAGAGTTAGCAGTTTGGTTTAATAAAAAAGGAGAAAGAAATAACAGCATGACAAACCTAAATATATTCATCTATTTGTTAATTCAAAAAATATGTATTGTGTATGTCCAGTATGTCAGCATTCTAATGGTCTTATGGTATGAGTGCAACTTATGTTTATTGTAAACTAAAGTTTTCCATTAAATTGGCTTTTGGAACACATTAGTACCCATCAGCCTCCTGGATGCTTGTGGTTTTAATTTTGTCTTTTATATCATAACAAGTATAATTTTTCAATAAAAGAAAACATCTAAGTTTTACCTCCTTTGGTATTAAGCTGAATTAATCTTTTTTGTTGAAAAAGAAATAAGGTAAAAAGCATTTTCTCCCTCAACTAAGAATATTATCTGTTTATTTTTTATCTTAAGATCCATCTTTCATAACTTCTTGTCCTTTTTTTTTTTTTAAACCTACTGTTTCTTATGACGGTTGTCAAGGAAAGTAACTTAAATGGACTTGCCATTTTCATGCATTTTACTAATGGGCTATTTACCCTCAAATTAATCTGTCTGATCTTGCTTTATAACTTGAAACCATATTCCCCCGAGCATGGTGGTTACCCTATAACTGTTTGAAATGCCCAAAGATTGTGGATCACTGATTTAAAGGAAAGAGGACGTTGCTGGTAGGTGTTTCCTACTAGGTTATCAAAAGAGCTCCATTCATATCTTTGTCATCAGTTCAGCACCTGTCAGGTGGGTCAGACCCCCCAAGACAAGGGATTCCTTGAAACACTGAGGAACTTATAGTCTGGTCAGGTAACATTCCTGGCAGGTGAATAGTACTGGGAGTAAATACTACAAACATTTAAGAAAGGGAAGCGGGCTTCCCTGGTGGCGCAGTGGTTGAGAGTCCCCCTGCCGATGCAGGGGACACGAGTTCGTGCCTCGGTCCGGGAGGATCCCACATGCCGCGGAGCTGCTGGACCCGTGAGCCATGGCCGCTGAGCCTGCGCGTCCGGAGCCTGTGCTCCGCAACGGGAGAGGCCCACGTAGCGCAAAAAAAAAAAAAAAAAAAAAAAGAAAGGGAACCTTGTTAGCTCGCTTATTGAACGGTTTCCATCCAAGCAATTGATTCCAATTGTAGTTGCTTCCTGTTTATTGTGCCTTTTAAAGGAAGTGTTTCCACATGCCTCTCTATTTCCTTTATTAGAAATCAGAACCTAAAAAAAAAATCAGAACCTAAAGATGATAATTTACCTTGGTTTTGTTGAAACCTTTATTTAGTTAGGTCCAGCTTTAGAAATACATTTTCCTTTCCTTATTGAATATACTAACTTTGAGACATAGCTGCCCCCCCCATCCCCTGAGCTTCCCTGCTCTACTCTTTAATATGAATCTAGATGCTGACATATTTCATGTTCTTGACACTCTTTAGAATCAGAACAAGCCGCGTGGTAGCAGAACTTACCATTGGCTTCCAAAGAGTCCCATAGGTGTGTGGACTTTGGTCATCAAAGGCACTTTGGAATTTTTTGTATTAAAATTTGATAACTGTACAAATATATAATTCCACTCTGCTTTTGCAGTTTTCATTTTCAAGCGCTTGTGTTCTTTTATAAACATCATGATTAATTGTATATGGCGATTTGCTGGTTTGTTTCCACTTCATTCAGCTTTTTGAGATTTCTTTCACTTATATACATTTTAACTGTTTGAAAAGTGAATCAGAAGTACAGCAGTACTTTCTGGTGGTGATTATTTGTACTTGTTCTCTATGTGCAAAATTACCCTTGATCATCAAACAGTGCCTATTTATAACCACCCCATGTTCATGCTCCTGTTTCATATTATTGACCTAGGCTTTTTGAATGAGTTGGAGGGAAAGGTGGGAACATTTCTCATTACATCTCTTAAATGTCTGAACCTTTGCCATCTATCTTACTGTTTAACCTGGAACAGTGAGGGATATTTTCTAATTCCATTTTGGTCTTGTGACTCTGTGGGGTTGATTTGAACTCCTAAGGGTCTATAGTTGCACATTTATAAACAAAAAGACCTTCTGATTAAGAGTCTGCAAGACTTGCTTCTTTTCTTTATTAACACTTTCTTGTCAACCTCACTGCAAAATTGACTTTGCTGTTGTATACTGTGAACCTCACAAGGTATTTAGTTTGACATAAAGCAAGGGCAAAGGGGAGGGCTGGCCTTCCAGCAGCCTGTTGGGAAGGCCTTCTACTCTCAACAAGAGGTATGAGCAAGTGCTAAATGGCTGTTCTTCTCTACCTACTTTATTTCAGTAATGACTGTCACTCTCACCAGAGAAAGTATGATCAGGAATGCTCATTAGATTTCTGCAGTATTCCATTTATACTTTTATGAGTGGCTTCTCGTTTGGATGGAGGGGACTTAAAGTTCTTCAGTGTCCAGCACAGATTTTAGACTTCAGTGTTCATCTGTATGACAGAGAAACCTAGAACCCAGAACTTGGAAAAAGATGGTGACTTGTCTGGGGTCAGGCAACTCATTAGAAGCAGCATCAGAATGGGAACCCAGATTTCCCAGTCCCTGAGTTTGAATGCATGTCTCCACAGCCTCCTCAGACTCCACATATGCAAATATGGAGCTCATTCTCCATCCCCTGCAACCCACCCCCATCCTCAAACTCCCTCCCCCACCACATGGATGCCATATGCTATTGCAGCAGTCTTTGAATCAGACCTGGATTCAAGTACTGACTCCTGCCACTTTTTAGCCATGTATGTACATTATCTTAAATACTCTGAGCCTCAGTTTCTTCATCTCTATAATGGGAAAAATAATACCCTCCCTATAAGATTGGGATGAGGTTGACTTAGAGCATGTGTATCAAAGGCCCATCTAGGAGCCAGGGACACAGTTAACTACTGTGTCCTGTGTCTCCCTGTACACTGCCCCCCTCCATCTCTTACACACTGAGAGTGGGTTTTCAATAAATGGTGACTTCCCAGGAGTGATTTTCTGAGAAAGCTCATTAGAGTAGGGAATGGATTTGCTAGCAAGTCTCTTGTGTGGCGGTGGTTTGCATCTGTTTCTATCTGTAGGCAGGGCACCTTGGATCCATCTTGGAGAACAACTTCACACAGTCGCTTTAGGTTTTACAAACCCACCTCTTAAAATGGCCTTTGCCTCTCTCCACGTTGTCTGCAGTAAATGACTACTAAGCTGCAATAACCCAAATGCTGTATTTAGGAGAAGACATATGTAACTGTATCTTTCATTATGAAACCATGTCTCTTTGTTCTGTGTCATTTCTCTTTGCGTAATGCTGTCAATGTTATTTTCCTCTACACTGACCTTCTGGTGAGTCCATATTTCTATACCCATTTTAGCTAACACTTAGTGTTTTGAATGTCCTTTCTTTGATTTCCCTGTGTATTAATAGCTGCAAACCTCCTAAGTGTGATGAGAGTTACGTGGGCCTTTGTCTGGTCTAATAAGCGCACTTTGTTGAACGCTGGCTTGAGCCCTCTCATCTCAGGTCTGTTTGAAGTGCTGCCTGCACACATGGGGAAACCGTATGCGTCTGATCTCCATGATTGCTCGAGATGATTTTATGCAACGTTAAGTTCCTCATTCTACTTCCTGTTACAGGGTTTTTTGTGCGTGGTTTGAAATAGAATTTGTTTCTTGTGCTGTGCTTACATTATTTTTTCAGAAAGGCAAATTATGTTTCTCACAAAGCATTCCTATGAAATTTGGAGAGGAAAAGTGATGAGGTAAATTTCTATTAAGCGGTGGTGACACATGACAGAAAATATCAGACTTAACTAGTCTTCCTGTTAATTTAGTTTAAATGTCATGTGTGTTTTTAGTCAGTCATGTAATTTTCCCATTGCTGCAAACTGCCCTTTGAGGCATACAAGGTATAGGAATGCTTATAAAATGAATGGCGGCAATTATTATTCAAATGAGGGGGTACCAACCAAGGTACGCATGGCTCTTCCTGGTTACCATGTGAGATTTAATCGCATTGTATATTTCTGAAGATTTCTAAATTTTAACAGAATACAATAGTAAAGCTCCCTTGGAGGAGAAAAAATGGTACTTAAAAATTACAGGGACTGAACCGAGTGAGCCCACTGATGTGCATTTCTTCACAATAGAGGGCGTTTACTCACGTTTTGGTTCTGGGTTGTGCCCTGAGGGGCTTTTCTGCCCCATCTGTATTCATGAGCATTGATGGGAAATAGTAGTCACCTGCCTCTATTAGAGAACTCTCTTGAAAGATGTGGAATTTACTGCTATTTGAAGCAGAGGGTCTGGTGTCTCTGCCCTCACAAGAAGGAAAATAAAGGTCAGTTTAAGACTTCAGGCTGCTCCAATTGTTTTTTCATCAGCTTGCCAGGTTTTTTGTTTTGGATTTTTAGATTCTTTTTGTCGGGGAAGCAGGGTGTCACCCAGATAGGCGTTGCTGGATTATGAAGAACCCCTGAGTTAATAATCATGTTTAGTTTTTTATAGATTTTGTTCCTTCTAAAGTGTGGCTGATTTAATACATCCTAAGTCCATACTGGAAACCCTTAAGCTCTGCCTGTGAACATCTTGGAGAAGTCGAATGTCACAAAACTGCCCCTCTTTTCCTCCCTGCTGGCCTACTAGGACATATGCTCATTTATCAGAGGCCCCTACCAGCTTTTTCTGTCTCTCTCAAAGTACTTGCTAGGTTCTGCCTTGCATTATAGTTACTAATCAACTTTCTTCTCTTCTCCCCATTCCACCCTCCCACACTCTAGAATCTTATATATTCTCTTGCTCTTGTGTCCTCTGAGTCCCCAGTGTCCTACTTTGTACCTGGTGACATTGTGGAAAGTTGAGGATTTGACCTGGAGCAGCAGAGGGATTTCCCTGAGCGGTCAGACCAGGAGTGAGGAGGGCCTGGGGCAGGCAGGGTGGCTGGACTTTGACGAGTCCATTCAGAAGGCCTCAGTTCTCCCGGTAACTCTACCACTTCAAGACAGGTGGCCTTGGGCAAGGCACATGCTTTCTCTGAGCCTCTCTCCCCTCAGTTCAAAGGAGGGACCATGACCGTCTCTCATGGATGTTGTGAGATTCAACTGGCCAAATGACCAGGATAGAAGGAGCCTACAATAATGCTCCCAGAACTCGCACTAATATGATTTTCTAATAACTGGATCTCTTACCCCATTTAGTGGCAAACTTTAAAAAAATTAAAAAGGGGTTAACCATTGGGGATTGAGAAAATTTTATTAAAGTTTTACCCTACCAGATAGTATAATAAACATCATGAGGTTATTCTTGATCATTTAAAATCTTCTTGGTCTGTCAGTTATTCTTCTGTATTATAAGAACAATACCCTCAGGATTTATTTAGCAGCCCGTAGATCCTTGCCTCAATACTAAATAACCCCCAGCCTATTAGGTTTTGAGTGCGTATGTCTTTTAAAAATTTTAAACTTTTTTTAAGTTTAAAAAATTATACTTTACTTTTGTTCGAGGGGGGATAGTTAATGTCTTCTCTCAATCCCAGTATGTCAGTAGCTACCTCTTGTACTCACCTTGAAGTGTCCCTGTCTTTTAGTTGCTGTTTCTAATCTGTAGGGGGTTGGGAAGCAGGAAAATGAAGCTGATAATAAATCATGTAGAGTGAGAAGAAATAGCTTCTGAGTCGGTTCCAGGGCATATCCTGCAAGAAGAGCGAGTGGGCTTTATGACACCTTCCTCAGCTTTGGACACCACTTGTTCGCTTCCCGATTGTCTGCCATGCTCTAGAGGACTGAGGCTGAGAGAGAAGCAACCTCTATGTCAGTGAGGTACATACTGTCTCAGAAGTGGGTGTGTTTGTATGAGGCCTAAGTGTCCCTTGAATCTGGTATAATAAAGTCTTAGAAGTTGGCTAGAATTAACTTCCAGGTTATTGACGTCTTTGTCATGTTTGGAGGTTGGGGGAAGTAAACTTGAGATACAGAAACCCCTGAGTTACCCGCATGGCTAATCCTCGCCGAGTTGAACTATGTTAGGACTAAATTCCGGAGGGCTCTTTCCAATGACCTCTATCAAAACTGACACGTTGAGGAGACCCAGCAGAGACCCACAGAGTCAGATATAAAGGATGTGAAAGTCTCAAGGCAACCACATCCCTTTTGAAACAGGAGCCTCCTTCTGTTCAACTCATTACTGTGGCAGTGAGGGACTCTGGTTTCATTCGGGTCATGTCCACTGATACCCTAAGGGAGAGGAGAATCTCGGAGTTGGGGTCCCTAAACACAGCAGACCGGATCCATTTCTCTGATGCTGGCCAGCTGCACAGGTCCTGGGGGGAGGCAGGCTCCTGGGCCTCTTGCTGTCACCCCCGCCCTAGCACTTGGCTGGTTGGGTCACTCTCATGGCCAGTTGCTTTGCTTGAAATGTGGCCCTGTTTCTCTGTGAAAGTGGTAAGAACAGTCACCCCCATTACTAGTCCTGTTAGTAGTGTTAACTACCACTTGCTGACTACCTAGCAAGTCTCAGGAAGTTCTAGACACTTTACATAACTCTCATTTTATCTCCCTAAAGCCACTACGAGGGAGGCGGTAGTATAAATAACATAAGATACATGCAGTGTCCTTAGCAGTACCTGCCTGATTCCCTGTGACGTTCCTGAGACTATGCGCTCGCTCCATGGCGGCTCTATCACCGGGGCCTAGGATAGGGCCTGGCCCATAGCAGTGGCCCAATAAATATCTGTTGAGTGAATCATAAAGATGAGTCGTTAGATATCCCATTTTTCAAGTGGAACAAACTAAAACTTGGAGAGGTTTGGTAATTGAGCCAATTCACAGTGGCTGAGCCGGAGTCAGGACCTAGACCCAGCTGCCCCAGCTTAGAGCTTTCACTCCTCACCCTTCTCCTGCCCACCCTAAGAGGAAAGCCTGATTCTGGTAGGAAATAGTAGATGCCAGGGTGGGAGATGCCCCTGAGTGGGAGAGGCTTGGGTATGTGCTGTTTGTGGGCCGGCTGGTTGGGAAGATGGCCTCGCCCCCGGTAACTGAAGCTGGATGCCACGGTGCCTGAAGCCCATCTCTGACTCTGGCGGAACCTAGTTCTCCTTCCTCCCCCAGGCTTTTCTGTGATTCGTCAGCTATGAAACCTAATTAGCACAGTTTATAATTCTGTTATCTTTTAGTCCTTCATTGATTGTGCCACCCTGGCTCTTTAGCAGATGCCCTCCCTTCCTGAACAGACTTCTGCTCTGGCTGCACAAATATGCTGATTTTTAGTCTGTGTGATCTAAAGGAATATGATTTTAGAAAGCAATTTCAAGTAATCAAAATGAATGTGGTAGAGAAATCACATATTCTTTGGGAGAGAGTGGTAAATTGCAAGCATATGCTATTTTATGACATATGAATCTCAGTGGATTCCTCTCCTTTGCACTGATTTGCATGAATAAGACATATGGTTGGTTTCCTTCGTTGTTTAGATAACTAACAAGGTTTGCTGCTTTTCCACATTTAATTCAGAAGTGGTTTTTATCTGTCACTATATTTAATCTTCTAGGCGACGTTTTGTAATGATGTCTAAAGAGACCCATAGCAGCACAAGTTATAAATTTACCAACTTTGTATTTACATACAGGGTTCTGTATAAATAGGCACCACGTTATTAAACTATAATTATGATGAGAAGAAATACCATCTCTCCCTTCTGCCGCATGGTGAGATCATGTAAATTTAAGTTACAGAAGAATGTACTTGACCATAAAGAAAACTATTTTATCTCTTTAACCAAAGTAATATCCCAATTCTGAGCATTCACTTAAGTGAAACTCAGGTTCTTTCCTACTTCAGTCAAGGTAATTGTATTTTTAAGAATTCGGGAGAATGCTTCCCAAGGTTCTTTTATTCTTTGTGTTTGCTATTGATTTCTATTTGTTTATAGAATTACAGGGGCCTTGGGAGATAAATATGTAACATATTCCTGCCTCAAGCAAGACTGTATTTCAAGTCATCTTCGAAAGGTAGTTTCTCCTCTTCTAGAATAGCTTAAGAGATGAAAGCATCTTTGGGACATTGTTACAGAGGATCATTTACTTGGAAAGTTTTTTCTAGTACCTAACCTGACATCTTTCTCTTCCGGTCTTGTTTAGAAAAATTAAAGGAGCTAAGAATTCGAAACCTATCTCTTTCTGAGTTTATAAAGAGGGTTTTGCTGTGTAGTTTTCCCCCTCAGGGTTGAATAAATACTGATATTAGTGTTGGTGACACTGGCGTGTAAAATGATCAGCCTATTTTCCCTTTAGTGCTTTAGAGAAATGAAGGAAAAAAGGAACAAAAACAGGTTATATGACTCACTTCAAGGCTGTCAGATGCTAACAAATGGTTCTGGAACCTTGTAGATGGATTTGCTTCCTTAAGGCTGTGGAAACTATTTTGAATTTCTTTTGAATTGTTTATTTTTAGGTGCATTTTGACCAATTTAAAGAAGCATTAATACTTATCTTGTCTAGAACTCTATCAAATGAAGAACACTTTCAAGAACCAGGTAAGGACACTAACTTTTCCTCTCTTCCTTCTGCTTTAAAATTTGTCCAGGGAAGAATTTGGGGACCTTGAAGCATGTCTGTGAAAGCTTTGGGGCATCTGCCTCCCACAGATTGAGTGGTTATTTTTGGTCTTTTGACATGGTCATAAAAGCCTTGCAGCTGTTGCACACTAAGATGAGCCTTCTCTACCACAGCAGCGAACTGTGGAAGAAATCACTGGATTGTTCCTAGGAGATGTGTCAGATGGTGTGGCCAAAACTCATTCTAGGAATGAGCAGAGTGGGGCTGAATGGTACTTCCTCCCTCCTCATTTCCTGTGAACGAGGAACAGTATGAACTGGGGGGGAGTTTTTTCTGAAAGAAAAAGGTTGGCCAATGAAGAGATCATTTATTCAGTCCTACTGAGTGGATAGCCCTCTGTTACAGACCTTATCACATTATATTATAATTGTTTTTCTATCTCCTCTCGAGTGATAGTTCCTTATGGTCCACGTTTGTTCGTTGTTGTACTTTTAGTGCCTAATAGGATGTTTAGCACATAGTAAGTATCCAATGAATGTTATGAAATGCAAAACTTAATATTACACTTCACCGATTTTTTAAAGGCACCATAGATTATGATACATCATTATTTTATATACCTCTAAAAAGAAAAATTATTCTCAATTATAATGGTAAGATGCCATTGTTTGTAAGACACGTAATAATTTCAGAGTATTCTAATCTAGGGGTGTGTGTGGGGAGGTTATGTCTTAAAATCAATGAAATATGGTAAATATTTAAGGGGAAGTCTAAAACAGTGTTGAAATTTATATTATAATACAGTCTGGTTTTATAAAAAAATTATCAGCGGTTATTAGGGGCTAGGGTTAGAGGTTGACGATAAAGGGGCACAAGGGAATTTTGGGGGTGATGAAACTGTTTTATATCTTGATTGTGGTGGTGGCTACAGATTTTACCAGTGTTTGTAACCCATAGAGTTGCTCACTAAAAAAGAGAACACTAAAAATATAGTCCAGTTCTGAGACTGAGGAGAATCATTGACATTTTGTCCCTATAAGGAGTCACTCAGTGTGACCTGTTTAGAAGAAGCACAAGTGGGAACTCATGTCTTATCCTCACTGGTGATCTAGTTCTTCGTCGTATCTTCGGAAATGCCCCAGATTTGTGTCATATGTATGAACTCTGCATTTAGCAGTGTTTTGGATTCCAGACTGAGTCTCCCCCTTTTTGCTAAGGTTATTGCCAACTCTGAGGCCTTCCAGAGCTCTCTGCAAGCCCCCAGTGGGCCTAGGAGGGAGGTTATTGCATTCTAGAGATTTTCCAGACAAAAAGTAGAATTTCTGTAGGTGACCACTGCTGGAACATGGACTTTTGTTCTTACGGGGGGGGTCTCACATTTTATTGGCAGTTTTACTTTTTTAAAGTTGTAATCTTGGGAATTCCCTGGCAGTCCAGTGATTAGGACTTGGCGCTTTCACTGCCGGGGCCCAGGTTCAGTCCCTGGTCAGGGAACTAAGATCCCATGGCCAAAAATAAATAAATAAATAAAAGTTTAAAATCAAGGTTGTCATCTTTTTTTTAAATTAATTTATTTAATTTATTTATTTTTGGCTGTGTTGGGTCTTCGTTGCTGCTCGCGGGCTTTCTCTAGTTGCAGCGAGTGGGCGCTTCTCTTCGTTGTGGTGCGTAGGCTTCTCGTTGAGGTGGCTTCTCTTGTTGTGGAACACGGGCTCTAGGCACACGGGCTTCAGTAGTTGTGGCACACGGGTTCAGTAGTTGTGGCTCGCGGGCTCTAGAGCGCAGGCTCAGTAGTTGTGGCGCGTGGGCTTAGTTGCTCCGTGGCATGTGGGATCTCCCTGGACCGGGGCTCGAACCCATGTGCCCTGCATTGGCAGGCGGATTCTTAACCACTGTGCCACCAGGGAAGCCCCAAAGTTGTCATCTTGATGACAATAGTGCAAGATCTAGGGACCCTGACTAGAGCTATGGTGACATTACCACATCTGTTTTATCTCATATGAGCATAGGTAGCATAAGCTTAAGTTCAGTGTTCTTCTGTATTCCCATAATATGGGTTTGGAATAGGCAGTGCTACCACTAGTTCACGTGGTCCTTTTGCTTCTCTTTCTTCAAAACCTCTCCTGTCACCTGCCAGAAAAGTGTCATAATAAATGTACAGATTGATGTGACCACAAATGGGAAGGGTGCCCCATAGAGGGCTCTGAATAATGGGGAGGTAGACAATGGCTGGCTGAGCTTGGTAACAGCTCGGAAGTAAGGTTTATGAATTCAGCTCCAGGCGGTAGTTTCAGAGTTAAGTATATGCCTCAGTGCTGTGCAGGCTGAGGCCATCATTTGGACAAATCTTCCAGGGAGACGCACAGAGGGATTTTTATAGGTCATCGTGTGCTCCATCCTTTGGGTGGGCTGCAGCAAACCTTTGTTACAGAGCTGCCCCAAATCAGTGTAATGAAGCAGCAAAGTAATTATAGCATTTCATCCAGCATGTATGCGACTTCCTAACGTTTGGCCTGGCAGCATAAAATCCAGGATTGAGCCTGCGCCTTAAGAGTGCTTTATCTCATCTGAGGCTGGGAGTCATTCCTTCTTTGTCCCTGAGAATCTCTGCTTTTTCTAGCTTTTGCCCATCGCTCCCTGGCCCTTCCAGTTGTTTTTGGGGATCATGCATTGCTTTCCACTCAGATGTTCTCCCACCCCCTTGAAAATGTGACTCCACCCCCATAGGCTGCCTGGCTTGGCTGGCAAGAGACAGAGAAAGAAGGATCAGGACTCAAGTGCTGTATATCAAGAGGCCACTTGAGTTCGCCCCCTCCTTCCCCTTTATGAAAATAACTATCCCTTAAATCATAGACCATATGATTGTAGGGCTGGAGCAAATGCTGCCATTTTATCCATGAGCAAATTGAGGCTCAAAGAGGGATGTGGCTTAATTGAAGTCTCACAGATAGTAGCAGGGGAGGATGCTGACACTGTATCACCAAGGGATGGGACTCCAGGAGGCTTTGGCTTGAGGATGTTAACCCTCAGATGGATGAGCTGGGGGCAGCAGTCCTCAGTCAGTGCAGCCTGGCCAGAAAGATTCTGACAAGTGGCCAGAGGCAGAAGGAAGGAGCAAATAACAGCAAGTTTCACCTGATCATTAGTGACAGGGATGCCTGTGTCCTCAGCATTATTTGGCTGTTCAGGACTTAATTCATCTTCTACCGTAAGGGGCCAGGGCTGTTGTATTTTTGTCTTGCCTTTTCAAATCAGTGGACCTCCTGGACTTTGAGAGAAAAGGTTACCCTTAAACTGTGGAAGGTGACTGCAAAAATAGGAGGGCCACGGTGCACAGCCTTAGACATTGAGTGGGTCATGAATTGATATTTTATAACATCCAAGATTTTTATAAGTTAAAAATATCAGATCTTGCACCTGACTATAATATAGAACATCCAGCTTGATGAGGTAGAAAGACCCTTGAACCAGGAGTTACGAAATACTGGCCCTGCTCCTCTAATCGGGTGGCCTTATACGTCACAACCTCTGTGGTCTTCAGTTGCCCCATATGTGAAAGTAGTTGTACTGGAAGATACTTAAAATCCATTCAGCTCCAAGATTCAGTCGTGTTGTCTCCTAATATCTAAATGACATCTACATTTAGGAGAAAGCTAGCTTTGTGTTTCTATAAAATTTCACCCAACGTAAGTTGACACTATAAGGGTCTGCTTCCTAAGGACAAATGCCCAGTATAGTTCATGCTTTCATATTCTTCTAATAAAAGGCAGTTGTGTATAAATAATACAAAAACAAAGCTATAATAGGATGTCAGAGGAGATGGAATTAAGTCATTATTTATGTAGTCTTGGGTTGTGCCATTTATAACGTCTCTGCGGTACAGTGTCTTTATTTTTAAAATTAGAGGGTACGGACTAGATGATTTCCAGCGTCTTTTTAACGCTGGTCTGTATGATTCTAAGACTCCTAGGAGAGAGTTTTTTCCCTAAAACAATAAAAGTACACAATGAAAAGTACTGAAATTCAGATAAGGTCAGAAAAATGGGTTGGGGGTGTAGAGAGTCCTTTGTAAATTCCAAACTGATTAACGTCACCGATGGCATAGCCCCCTCATGTCTATGTGTACAATTTAATTTTGAAATTATTTTCCTAGAATAAGAGAAGGACACCTTAATTATTAGTTACTTATTCAGCTTGCTATGGTTTTGGATGATAGGATTTTTATAATGGAAATGCTGGCACAGGCTCTAAGTTACATGGCACCAACATGCTGTCTGGATCTGTTCTCCAGAGATTTTGTCCTTGTTTGATGCATCTTACATTAGATTTGTGTTCTGTAGTAGATGTTAGCATAATGCAGGAAGCTCTTTCTTTCCCTCCTGCGGTTAATGTAAAATATCTTTCCTTTGTTTACTTGGTGAGGGAAAACTCAGGTTTGGAAAAACCAAATCATTAGAAAAAAAGGCACGGCAGATGATTGTTTTTTTCCTTTTTTTTGGTAATAAACATTACTAATTCCAGAAACTGCCTTATTTCTAGTTATTTTCCTTATATTTTGGGAAGCTATAAATATAGTAAAGAAATATCTCTTCATTCACTCAGCAAGGCAGGTCTCATGGCCAGACAGTGGGCTAGATCCTGGTTTGCAGTGATTGAAGATTTGTGTTTGTAGCTGTATTCAGAGTTGAACTGAACTCTGGCTGAGGACCCTGTTTTTAGGAGATATACACAGATGGCCCAACAGGCATGTTCTCTTGTCCTCTCTCTGGTTAAGTAAGGGCTTAGTCCTCGGTTCCTTCGGTATGTGTGAGATGCTAACTAACAGTGAGCACCAGAAAATTTCTTCAAAAATTAAAAGTAAGGTAAAATCACTACCACTAACCACCACCACTATCAAAAGAGGGTGTGAGGACCCATTTCCTAAGGTCAGAGGGAATTGGAAACATTCACGCCCACTGGTGGTCATGTAAACTGATAAAACCTTCCTAGAATTATGTAAAACAATAAGTACCATAAAAATGCCTTTGGCCAATCAATGCCACTCTCAGATTTTATGCTATGGAAATAATTATGGATGTGCATGAAGATGTGTGTGTAAGGACAGTCATTTAAAATAGTAAAAAAAAAAAAACAAACCCAAAACTATATATATATATAAAGAATAAATATTTGACAGTATATTTTGGTTAGGCAAATTATGATGTATCTGTGTAATCAAAGACTAAGCAACTATTCAACTGTCCTGTAGAAGAATACTTATTGTTACGATTTTACAAGGAGTAAGAAGGCACTCTTTTAAAAATATGTGTATGTGCAAAAAAGATACTCCTGTTATTTAAAATTAAATAAATAGGGCTGGTGAGAATTTTGATAATGAAACAGTTTGCTTGGGAGTTGTGCTGATGTAAGTTTATTTCAATTCCAGTGTCTGAGAAGGTTTCCAAACTGGGGACATGAAAATGGTAGTTTTCTACAGGGAGTCTTAGAGAATTGGTGTGTCCTTTTATGTCAGCCCATTGATGAAGGGAAAGGAGATGACAAGGAAGAGAAAATTAGGGCATGAATGAGATGGAGGCAGCCTCAGTTTCTGAGATGACAGACTGGATGTCGTCACTGTGTGTTCGCCAGTAATCTCACCCATGGTGACAAATGAGGTCAGGGAATCTACAGCGGGACTGGGGGCTGTGAGGCTCTCCCTGACTCTGCTCTGCTGGCTTTGAGCCACCGCTGACCCCCAGGAGTCTGGGTGGGAGGACACTATCCAGGGCAGGAGCTACCTGACAGAATAGTGACCTTGCCCCACGGAACTCCTGTTGTATTCCTTTCCTCCGGATGAGGAGACCAAGCCTCAGGACGTTAGGTACTCCTCACCTTGATAAGGACAGAGGGTCCAGGTCTGTTTGAATTCAGAGCCCACAGGCTCTTGCCATGAAGCACGGCTGCCCTGGAAAGCATTCGGTCCAGATGAGTAGGTAATTCTAACATGTCAAATGCTTTTAGAAAAATATGACCATGATCGTCATTAAATCGGGAGCTATCAACGGTATGGGTCGCACTAAATTCATAGAAAAAAACGTTCCGTGAAACTTGTGCCAAGCAGTTACTTGAAAGAAATGAATTTTGAGTTGAGCCTTGAACAATGGGGAGGACTCAGTTAGGTGGTAAGTGAATCTCTGCCTTTATCCCCCAAATGGCTCAAGATGCAGGCAGGCCGATCCTACTGGGAAGAAGGCTGGGGAACAATCACATCATCATTATCAACTCGAAGAGTTTTTCTTATTGACAGACCTTCACCTGCTCTAGGGCTTAGATAGACCATCTGATCAGACCAGTCAGCCCTGGGGGTTGCCAGACCACACCCATCCACCATCCTCAGCACCCTTGCCGGGTGCTAACCTTCCCCTCGATGCTTCCTTCCAGGCAAGGCTAATCAGAGCCACCTTTATTACCTTTGTGCCCAGAAGCCCCTGTGTTCGTGCAGGAAACATCACTCAGATTGATAAGAACTGATGTGAAGACTGCTCCTAAAATTCTGTCATTGCATCCGGGGAGGACCTGAAAGCTCCAGTTGACATCTGCATCTTGTGTGAAGATTCTGGAAGAGAGGCGTGATTGGGGAGTGGGGTGCTAGTGGCTGGGAAGCAGCTGCCTTGGCAAGGGCTGTGTGCACACAAAGTGTTGGGGTGGGGAGCCTGCCTGCTGACGGTCGCTGCAGAGGCGGGGCACACTGGGAGGCACAAGGAATGGCCGATGGTGTCCAAAGGCTTTCCGGGTGCCTTTTTTTATGTCGTTCATTCTCTCCTGGCTTCTCTTCTCCCCTCGCTTCCTTGGGACGTCTCCCTCCCCATCCCTTCTTCTTTCCACGTCTCCAACTCACCTCCACCCTCCTTTCCTCCCCTTCTTGGCCCCTGACTCCATTCTTCTACCTCTTGGTCCCCAATCCATCAGTTCCTCCTGCTTCCCCTCGCCCATCCCCACATAGGCCTCCAGCTCTCTGCCTGTCTTCCATCCCTCACCCCCTTCCCTTGCTATTGCTCTCAGTCTCTCTGTCTCCTTCTGTGTTGGTCTCCCCTTTGATTCTTTTCCTCCCTTTTCTCTTATTTAGTATCAGGCGTGGGTTTGCACTCAGACTGTGTAAGCCCTGTGCAACGGTGTGGTCAGAGTAGGCGAGGAGGTGGGAGGCGCAGTGGGGCTGGTGGTGCTCATTTGCTGCGTGACTGCCTCTCGTGGGGGGCTTGTCCTGAGGTTTACACGTGCCTCGTTTTTGACTCCTTATTTTCAGAGGGGTTTCAGGAATCCCGTGAGTTCAGCAGAAATGTAGTATAGACAGGGCCTCAGATGATCCCCCTGTGCCCAGGTCCTTTGGAAGGGGGTGGGGTCTCTGGGAATGATTTCCCAGTTTAACGAAATGGGGCAGGAAGGGAAGTAGAAAGCAAGGGGGTCTACATGAGCAATTCCAAAACAAGAAGGTTAGCACCGTAAACGCAGGGCTTTCTTCTTCATCCTGCAAGTATCCTCAGGTCAGACAGGGAAGTTTGAATCAAAAAGTGATACAATATCCATCTTATCCCTCAACAAGTACAATAGAATGCTTTGCCCATGGCAGGTGTCTGATAGATATAGGGTAAATGAATCCACCTAATACTGGAGTGCATCTTTGAAACTTTCCTCTAACTTCCCATGTATGTGCTGAGGATGGCACCTCATCCCATGTCCTCAGCCTTGTGTTTTTCAGGAAAAACACTGATGGAATAAATAGTGTTTATGTTTTTGGGTAACGATTTCACCTTCCTCTTGGGTCCTCATTGCTTTGCCTTTGGTCATTGGAAGAACTGCGTCTTCCAAGTGGCCATCCACATCACACAGGTGGCTGGGGCAGTTCTGGGAGAGAGTACAGAGTGTGAACTGCCCTGCTCAGTTAGAGGGGGGAAGGGAGGGAGAGGCGGAGGGACAGGTGGGTGGCTGGTGGTTTTCCCTGCCTGCAGCTGACCTGTGCCAAGTGGTCATTCTCATTAACAGTGAATTTCAATTTTTCTTTTAGTATAAGTGCAAGACCTTCTGGTCACAAGTCATACCTGTGCACTGTGGTTCATCCTGATTCTGGAAAGTGAACATTATCACACCTCTGGAGTTTCTCTTCTTGGTGCATCTCATTGTGAGCTCGCCAGGGGCTCCAGGAGTCTAAGACTCCTCTGGGCAGGGTGGGCTTGTCTGCTTTCCTTCAAAGCTCGTTTGTATTTTTATGTAGTGATGCCACATAGGGAAAATGGAAAATAGGAAAGAAGGGGAAATGGCTCAGAAGCTTGACAATCCAGGTAGAATCATAAATATACATTCAAGGAAATAAAATACTGAAAGTACAAGCAGTCCTTTATATCTTGGTTTTTTTTTTTCCACTGGCATTTCATGTCCCTCCTTGGAGCTCATGATTGGTGCAGTTACTTACACTTATGTTAAAGGAAGCTGGATGTAAATAATTTCATTTCTTAATAAATTAAATAACCCTATATTATCTGGCATAGATAAAATTGTTCCAGGATAAACCCCTGAAATACATACATTACATCTGGATGTGCTCATAAAGTAAAGAAACTTTGCCCCAGGGCTGTGGTTTGGCAAGTCTTTGTTGGGCATGGTAAGGGAGGGGTAAGGCATTCTTTAATTTGGGTGGGCAAGAGTGTCTTGAAATCCCCACTAAGGCCTCCTGTTTGGTGGACTGCTGCTGTGCACTTGTAAAGCCCTGCTTGAGATTCATAAGGAGAACGCTGGAGTTTTCAAAGGCTTAGCACAACAATGGCTGTTGACCATGAATGTTCTCTCTGGATCTCCTTACTTCTAATGCCTTTCTTTGCCTTCTTATCTTGTAAATACGATGAGGCTGATGCTCTAAATAAAAGAAGCCTGTATGAGTGTGTTCAAGTCTAAAATATAACTATTTGTAATTGGTGTGATTAGTGTAATTCTTTATTGTATGGAAGTTTTGTGAAATTTCTTACGAGGAAACTTTAATGCCCCATTTTTCCTTTGTGCTAATATCTTTATTCAGAAAGATTCTACATTTTAATAGATTTCTCTAGAAATTGACTTTGTGATGTATGTACATTCTGTGAAAGATATTAACTTCGAGTTAATTTAAAGTTCCTGGCAATGCAAAAATAAGTAAGTGTATAAATAAACCAAAACTCCACAGGATCCCTAATGTTTCACAGTCTGTTATCTTTCATTGCTTAGAAAAAGAGCTATTTCGAATCTACCACTGTTCCCTACA
>NW_006771308.1:838876-840427 GCF_000442215.2 Lipotes vexillifer
CCCTACACAGCATGAAACATTTAGTAGTAAATATTTCATCCACAGGTGGATTTTGGATTAAATCACAGTGGGTTGTGGTTTTTTGTTTGTTTGTTTGTTTGTTTTAAGACTGTGGCTTTCCCCCACTGCTTTTTTTCCTCTGAAAAAGTGCGGCATGCATTCACAGTTCCTTTGCCACTTCCTTTCCCAGACCATGACTTATGTTCTCATACTGGGAAAATCCCACGTTCCATTTTCTGACGTTATACATTTTCCCTTTAATCTTTTCCAAACCCCCATCATCACTAATGGTGTATCTTGTTGTCTGCCACTAAAATTTAAGAATATGTAATAAATTAAGGATGGTTCTACATTGCCTTTTATCTGACTAGCATCTGTGGGTGTCAGCTGCCAACAAGTAGCTCGGGTGTCTGGGCCGCTCCTGAACGCTCACAAGCTGACACACTGTCTTCTGATAAAAGGTACCTTCAAATATGCATGCGACTTTCAATATAACTTTTGTATGCTTGAACACTTCCTGTAAGAGAATCGCTCGACCTAATAAAATGACTTGGCTGGGACTTTGAAAAAGCTGGATATAAATATTGCTAGAAATTATAGAGCAAGCATAAATACTTCACTCTGAGCTTTGCCGAGCATTTTCAGGATGTTTCTGACCACAATTGTGAGACCTAAGCTTATCCCAGAGGAAGGGCATGGTGGGGGTGGGGGGACAGAATTAGTCACACAGGATCACCAGTCCTCCCAGGGAGACTACAAAGTAATAGCTACCCCCTAACATGGTTTCAGTGGTGATAAAGGAAGGGTTTTGTTCTTTTAGTTCTTATCTAATCAGTTACCCTTGTTTTGATGATCTGTGTACAGCCCTCATCTAAAAATCTACATGTCTGAGTTCAGACATACCTTGTTAAGACTGTCATGTTCAAACAGAACACATATTATGTTCTCCAGAGAGGCAGTATGTCCATGTGGGTGATAAGAACTGAAATCAAAGCATTGTCAGTCTTATATTTTAATCGAATATCTTGTTCTCCTAATTCTGTTCAAGGTGCTAAAAAAAGTGTGTCTCTAAGCTGACATTTCTAATGAGTGAAGTATTTATTTTATTGCTCTAAAGCTACCATTGTAGAGAAAGGTTAGTATGTGGTGGTGGTGGTGGTGCTGATGATGGTGGTTATGGTGGTGGTGGTGATGGTAGTGATGATGATTGTGGTGGTGGTGGTGGTGATTGTGGTGGTGATGGTGGTGGTGGTGGTGATGATGGTGATGGTGGTGATGTTGGTGATGGTGATGGTGGTGGTGATGGTGATGGTGGTGGCAGTGGTAGTGATGGTGGTGGTAGTGATGGTGGTGGTGGTGGTGATGATGTTGGTGATGGTGGTGGTGATGGTGGTGGTGGTGGTGGTGGTTGGTGGTGGTGATGATGGTGGTGGTGCTGATGATGGTGGTTATGGTGGTGGTGTGGTGGTGGTGGTGATGGTGGTGGTGATGGTAGTGATGATGGTGGTGGTGGTGATTGTGGTGGTGGTGGTTATGATGGTGGTGGTGGTG
>NW_006771308.1:840541-863231 GCF_000442215.2 Lipotes vexillifer
TGGTGGTGGTGGTGGTGGTGGTGATGGTGATGATGGTGGTGGTGGTGGTGGTGAGGGCTGAACCTGAGACATGTTCTGCTGAATGCTGAAGTCCTTCAGGGTCAAGAGATGACTTTCCCCTTATACACATTCCTTTTATTTTGTACAACACGAAGCTCATGAAGAGAAAAGAACATAATATATTATTTTCTTAATGCAGTTTTGCGTTTGCTATTTTATTCCACAGCTTTTAGTTTTATAATGAGATCTTGATGACAGGTTTCATATGAACAGTGAGCTGTCATTAATTGATTAGGATCCGCTGTGTCAGTTTCTTTGTTCCGTCTTCCTGCTTGTCTGATGGATCAGAAAGTGGGATGGTTAACAAAGGACTCACTAAGGTGAGTCCTTAAGAGGGGTGTGTTCCAGACTAATTGGTGTGAATGCTAACTTTACAGTGCTGATAAGGTGTTCTTTTTATCATTATTTTCCAACGTGTCTCTGGTAGTATTATCCCTCCCTCTCCTGTTCCCTCTGTCTGCAAAACAGAGATTAATAAACAGAAGAACACGTATGACCGCTTGCTTTGTCCTGATCTTAATTCCCTAGTTTTAAACAAATCCCTCACTGCTGGCTCCTCATCTCTCCCACCGTATGCTGAGATATACTCGGGGTGCTATAAATCATTCGAAATTAGAAGCTGTGCTCTGCATCTGACTTACTGGCTCATATACGCCCACGTCCACCACAACTGGCAAACGGTGGTGGTTTATTTTGGGGCTGGTATAAGAGGCTGTGTCCGAAGGCTGTGTGTCAGATAGGGGCTGAGATTGTCATGTAATGTGGCCTCAACTCTTGTCTCCTTGCCCAGACTGCACTCTCGAAGCTCAGCCCAAATATGTTAGAGGTGGGAAGCGTTACGGACGAAGGTCCTTACCTGAGTTTCAAGGATCCGTGGAGGAATTTGCAGAGGTGACAGTGATTGAGCCACTCGATGAAGAAGCAAGGCCTTCACGTATCCCAGCCAGCGACCACAGTGAGGTAAGACATTGGACAGGCATATCCTTCTGGATCACAGGTGTGGATACCCATGGATAGCCACATCACAGTGGTGCAGAGACAGGAGAACTGAGGGGTTTATGGCTTTTCTCAGCCATTTTTTTCAACTACTTGCTGATCTTATTCCTTGCCTTTTGGATATATGTGACTACTTTTTCTGATGTTTATACGTTTCATCTCTGTTTCAAATTTTGGAGAGCTGACCTTTCTGTGCATGCTTTATGTTTATACATTTTTGAAATCAGTTATTTTTATACTGTCTGAGGTCTGCCACTTCTAGCTCTTCTTGGGAATATCTCTCCCCTCCACAGCACTGTTATTTTTAGTTATGTAAAAAGCTAACCAACTCCTTCCCCCCAGACTATAAGACAGCTGCCGTGACAGGTAAGAAATGAAGGCAGTGTGGTTAGGCATTTCAAGAGCCAGCATCTTGTCTTTTGTGGTGGGACAAAGCAGCTCTGCAACTTCATCCTTGTCCCAATGCCCGGCAGTTACCAGGGTTCTTAGTGGTTCTGTCCCACCTGGCATGTCTGGCTCCCCAGCAGTCAGAGATTACCCTGCCTCCCTCATCTCCCTTCTTTCCATTTGACACGGTGCTATAATCTACCAATAAAGGAGAAGCAGTGACATTTTCTTGTTTCTTTACGGCTCATTTACCAGCATACCATTTAAAGAACATGATTGAAAGTGCCATGCTGAGCAAGCTCTAAATATTTCTTGTAAATCCCAGCTTAGACTGGGGATGCAGACACTTCAGATGCTCATAGAAGCTGGGAAGGAGACAAAGTGCCTCAGGTTTCTTAAAGTAGTCTGTAGATCGTAGGTTGATGCGGGGGAATGAGTGTTTGTTGCTGTCTCAAGTCCATGTTCAGCTTGCTGAAATCTACAAGAAGCTTGCTCCAATAATGTCCCCAGCAGTCAGACATCTGGCATCTTCACAAACCCAAAGATACCTACAAACCCCACAAACTCAAAGGTAACTGGAAAGGGCTCAAGTATTGAGCAAAAATAAAAACAACCACAAGTACTGTGATTTAGAAGACACGTGACTGGTCTGCTGATCAGATCACCTTTTTTTAAAATCCAGTGATATCTATCCTCACAATAGAAGTAAAGGAGCACTGGCAGAAATGTGAGCGAGAAGGGAGGAGGAAAAGCAGCTAGAGGGGAGAAGGGAGGAAGAAAAGCAGCTAGAGGGGAGAAGGGAGACAGAAACCACAAAAATGGTGTGAGTAGTGCGGGTGAGAAGTGACAGCTGAAAACAGAAAGACCATGAGAAGCAAGAAGGAAAACATTGCCTAGAACATCACAGCACTGGGGACCAATGGGTCTGGGGCAGAGGCTATTTCCCATCTTGGTTCAGTCGGTTTTAGACCCTTTCTTGGGTCCCTTTGAGAGTTTAGGTAGGGCCCTTTCCCCAGTAAAACACATAGACTCATATGCACAAAAGTGTTATATGTACTATTTCAGGGAGGCAAGTAATTTGCATACTTCAGTTATTGCAGTGTTCATAATATCCTGCTATTAGGAAGGGTGTCATTTTATAACATTAAATCTGTTTCATAAGCCTAAATAGTGTGGAATGTATCTGAGACATTTCTCTGTGAAAAAAATGGTTAAAATAGGTCTCAACACTTTACGGGGGAAGCTTTTCTTATATAGAAAGCACCTTTAAGTCTAGTATCTCCTTTCTCCAACTATTTTCAATACCTGAGGCACTGTTACTTGGTGCTCACAAATTAAATGGTTGCTGGTTTTTTTGAAAAGAGAGTTTCTAGTTACCACCTGGGGATACTCAGAAATGTTCTTGGGCAGAGCTGATTTTGTTGCTGGCAGGATATTTCTTATATCCTTATTTAATCTTATTTACTGATTTCCAGGGAGATTTACTGTTTAAAAAGTGAGGCTTTGGTTTTAATGTGTAAATAAAATGAAGGGCTGAGGCCCGAGTCTGGGCAAAATCTTGCTGCTTTTGTCTTAGTGAAAGGGTATGTTGGGAGAATCATTTCACCCCCAATGAACTTCAGCTTCCCTAACTCCTCCAGAAACCTCTTAGGTGTGACCTTTTGACACTATACATAGAAGCTTTAATGTAATGACCCACCATCAATAGAGAGCAAATGGAGTGCTGCAGAGAGTCATTTATCTCTGTGTCTGCTCTCCGCAAGGACTCTACTGATTTGACTTTGAGAGTCTGTTATATCCCAACCAGAAAGCCTATAGTAGAATCACATAACACGTTTTCTACCTCCCACCCTTTTTTTTTTTTTTTTTGCGGTACGCGGGCCTCTCACTGCTGTGGCCTCTCCCACCGCGGAGCACAGGCTCCAGACGCACAGGCTCAGTGGCCATGGCTCATGGGCCCAGCCGCTCCGCGGCATGTAGGATCCTCCCAGACCGGGGCATGAACCCGCGTCCCCTGCATCGGCAGGCGGACTCCCAACCTCTGTGCCACCAGGGAAGCCCCTCCCCCCTTTTTTAAATTGCTGAAAGTGGACTCAAACCAAAGTTCATCCAGCTGCTTTCTTGCCTAAAAATGAAGTGTTTTGCTAGCTGAATGGAGCTTGTCAGTTTTCAAGTTGATTCATCACTTTACAAAGTTAATAGAATCATGTGTGATGTTTTTGATGTTCCTCTTGGCAGTAAGAAGGGCCAGCCCCAGCTTCATGCAGTAACCATGGCCATGGGTCACATACGCTGCCCTCACGGGCTGTGGCATAGTTTCTTCAGCGTCGGTCTTGTTGCATCCTGTTTTGTCAAGATAGCGCTCCTGTTTCCTGGCCAGTTTCTGCAGTAGCCTCAGCAGTTGAGGGCCACTCAGTTGGCCAACACAGTTCACGCTCTGGGCAGCATGGCCTTGCTCTAGAAACCCTCCTCCCTTCTACAGAAGCTGTCTAGGGCTCAGCGGAGTGCCAGGTCATCTTCCCTATTCTAGAGTGGCCCTCAAGTGGGGAAGATGAGGAGAGCAAGATTCTCAATGAACTGTGGGATTTATTTGTTCTTAACTTACAAGGAGTTCAGAACCTGTCAGGAGTTCTTTATTGTACTTCTGGCTTTTTTTCTCCCTTTTGGTTGCTTCACGCCCATTTGTCTCCTGCCCGTGGGTGTTAAGAATTTCTTCCTTGGGCTTCCCTGGTGGCGCAGTGGTTGAGAGTCCGCCTGCCGATGCAGAGGACGCGGGTTCGTGCCCCGGTCCGGGAAGATCCCACATACCGCGGAGCGGCTGGGCCCGTGAGCCATGGCCGCTGAGCCTGCGCGTCCGGAGCCTGTGCTCCGCAACGGGAGAGGCCACAACAGTGAGAGGCCCTCGTACTGCAAAAAAAAAAAAAAAAAAAGAATTTCTTCCTTGGGTGTGTTTGTTATCAGGGATTCATACCTCATCTCAGTGCCGCTGGGCAGTATTGAAGGTGGGAGGGGGCTGGGTCTCCCGTGACATGAATATTTCATGAGGAGTAGTGAGATGGGGAGCTGGAGACAAGCCTTCTTGGTTTGACTGTGGGTTTCTTTTGACTCCTGGGTCCTGGCTTAGGGGTTCCTAGCTTGCCCTGAGACTGCAGTTTCTCCTGTCCTCAGACAGGCCTCATTTTTCCTGAAGACCAGAGGACCCTGAATCTGTTGTCAGAAGTTCTATGGAGGAGAAGTCTGGCTGTTGCTACCCAACAGGAGACTAATTTCAGCCCTAAGATGAATCAAGTAATTATCTCATGTATCTGAGGACTCAGGAGGGGTGCAATGCAATGGAATGGTGTCACTAGCCACCTATACAAGCTGTCCTCAGGGTGGCTTGCTTCCTTCTAGGAACTCATCCTGTAGGGATATGTGAGCAGACAGTCATCTGAAGGGATAAAAGAGTAATCCCTTCCCTGCCTGCCTCTGGGGTTGTTCAAGAGTTGGGGAATTGCTGAGAGTGGACATTTCATTCCTAGGCTCCTGGACTAGTGGTTCACAATGTTCTTTATGCATCCTTGTTTGGAAGGCCTTCTCCCACATGTACAACAAATTTTTATTTATTTATTTATTTATTTTATTTTGGGCTGTGTTGGGCTTTCGTTGCTGTGTGCGGGCTTTCTCTAGTTGTGGCGAGCAGGGGCTACTCTTCGTTGCGGTGCACGGGCTTCTCATTGCAGTGGCTTCCCGTGTTGCAGAGCATGGGCTCTAGGCTCCCGGGCTTCAGTAGTTGTGGCACGTGGGCTCAGTAGTTGTGGCTCGCAAGCTCTAGAGCACAGGCTCAGTAGTTATGGCACACGGGCTTAGTTGCTCCGCGGCATCTGGGATCTTCCTGGACCAGGGCTCGAACCCATGTCCCTGCATTGTCAGGCAGATTCTTAACCACTGTGCCACCAGGGAAGCCCATGTACAATAAATTTATAGGTAATTCTCAGTAGTCATGATTCTCTGTAGTCTACTTGTAACTCCACCATTTCCCTCTCATCCAAGAAAACAGAAATGCAGGCAAGTGAGAGTGATGCTATTGCAGAGATTGCTTTCAAGCACCTAAATTTTTAACGTAAGTTCCATGTGAAGATCCAGTCTTCTTCAGTTTGGAACTCCCCCCATGACCATTCATGGTGCACCATTGTGATGGCTTGGGTGAGAACCCATGTTGTGACTGTGGGATTGCAAGTGCTTCACACTTTGGCCTCATCCTCTGAATAGAATATGTAAGTCTTAACCTTGTTATGTGGTTGTGTTCGACTTTTGTTTCAGTCCCCATGTTAAAGCCCTAACATAAATTGTAAACATTTTAATCATCTCCACCCTCCCCTCCCCCCAGCTTTATTCAGTCAGTTTCTTTCCTGATGAACCAGAAAATATCTAACATAACTATTAAGTGTGTCTCCCCTACCAAGTTTACTTTACAAGGCCATAAAGCCTTTGCACAGGGAAAGACCACTGTAATCTTGCTAAATTTTCAGCACTAATATGTGTATTTCAGAATTTCATTTAGAAACCCTGAAGCAAAATGTGCTAGTTCACAAGTGACAGGTGGGTTCCACTGTCTGGCTGAAATGTGCATTCACCTTCCAATTTATTGTGTTTACCTGGCAGATGGATCCCTTGGGAGTCTGACCTCTCATCTGGGGTGGTATTGAAAGGAAAGTGGTGATTTTTCTTTGTTTGTGGGATCATTTTCACTCAAGGCAATTCAGTTGGACATTCTATTCTGAATTAATCCAGACTAACAAAGGGCACATTCTGGAGTTGTTAGATTCTGAAGAGTATATATTCCCACCCCCCATATATGCATATATGCAGTGGCTACTGAACTGACCTTGAATTTTATAAGGGTTTCTTCTAAGGGTAGCTGGAAGTGGGGGAGAAAAACAAAAATAATTCTTGGTTTTATTCTGTATTACTCAGACGTGGCAGGAAAGGTTGACAATTAATACAATTGGGGCAGGGCCACTTTGCTTTCTGCCCTTGTTCAAAACAGGGGACACCTTGTTAACTGTTTTCCTCCACAGGGAATAAATTGGGTCTAGTAAGATTCTTATCAAGAGCCAGAGGCTTTAAACAATGATTTCTTCAACTGTAGACAATAGTAGTGTAAGCCAAAACCCTGCAGTTTAAGTGAGGACCTGAGAGAAAAGTTAAAGCCAGTTGCTTCATTCAGCGGAGAATGGACAAGCAAATCAAGCCCTTGTGTTGGACTGTGAGGGTAGGAGGATGAGTGGTCGTTATTTAAAAACAAAAACAGAAACACAAAGAACCCCCAAACTGATTTTACTACCCTCCATAAAATCAGTCTTCTTCCAGAAGTGCGAAACTGACTTGTGTCCCCCTTATGTCCATTTTCATATATGCGTAACTTTGCGGTTGAACTTCATAAATTATTCATTTACATTGCATAGAGTAAATATTTAATTCTGGAGCAAACTTCTTAATGACTGAGAGAAGTTTTTCTAAGAGCTTTTGTAGTTGAAATGCACCTATTTTCCAATTACTCGCCCGTTACATTTTTTGTTCTAGTCCTTGACAAAGTAAGCAATTTCATAACTGATGCCATTCGTTTCCATCAAATAATATGACATCATCAGGATAGGTTTTTTATTCATGGAATTCCAGTGTTTCCCTTTATATTTCTTGAGTATTATTAGATCATCCCTGACTCTTCTCAGAGATGAAACACTCATTCAAGATGCAACTATAAATCACTTGAAAGTGATATAAAATGAAGCCCCTTCAAAGCTAATAAGATGTTTTCATTCTAACACAGATTCAGCTTTCAGACTTTCAGGCTTTGCTGTTCTGGTAAGTCCTCCTGACTTGAACCCAGAGGAAATTCCCTTGGAGTCTAGCCCTCATTCTCACCTCCTTGCAGGTCAACAATTTCTAATATTTATTTTCCAACTAGAAAATAAAATAGACAACACATCAAAAATTAACAAGTTAATTTTAATGATAATAGTTACATTTTCCAACTATACCATTAAGTATTTTTCAAATAGGCGAGCAGTATTCACTATCTGTTGAGAGCAACTCTGATAAGCAGGATACCACAAGCAGATGTATGAAAGAATCCCTTTCCTTTAAGGACTTTAAAATCCAGTGGACTTCAAAATCCAGTGAATCAAAACCAGTCCCCAACCTTGGTAGAAGAGGCTTAAGGCTTGGATTCCTTTAAATTCAGCATTTCTTCACACTGGCAGTACTGAAGGCTGTTTGGCACTGTAGCGGGACTCATCCAAATGTATGTGCATTTAAAAGTCATACATTGATTCTTGTTATCCCCATTGCTTACTTGTAGCTTTTAACTGCTTTTAAAGATAAAGGAACTGATTTGCATTCTAGTCATGACAGCCCTGCAACTGAGCAGCTTGTCCCTGGGTTCAGAATAGAGAGATTGGGAGCGGGGCTGTCAGGCGCCCCTTCATCGCCCCTTTGCCTTCCTTCAGATGCGGGAGAGGTGGAGATGAAGTCCTAAGAAGCGTGTCCCTGCAGAAACAGTAGCCAGCCTTGCTGGGTGCACTTAGCTTCCAGTACCTGCCCAGAGCATAGGCTTTATCATTATTTAGGATTGTTAGTTAAATGTGCGATAGATGGCTGTGTTTTAAAAAGTCCTAAGGTTTCCATCATAAGTATCTCCTAAACTGATCCTGCTTTTCTGCAGAGACTTCCTGTGCTTACTTAAGTGTGCTGCTCTTATAAAATGGACACTATGGCTCAGTGTGCTGGGGGAGCTTTGTTGCTTTAATAAATTTCTTTTCTCTTCTCTATGGGCTTGCAAGACTTTCCCTTTTACAAAAAAAAAAAAAAAAATCTGCTTAAGGCTGCTGAGATCAGTTCAGCAACCTCTGCTGGGAAAGTATAGCCCCGTTGTGTGCCCCCGTAATCGCTTTAATTAGCCGAACATTCTGAGGGGCACAAAGGTCTGGGCCGGAGCAGATGGCTGGTGGGTCTGCGGCTGGGCTCTTGTGGGAAGGGGCTGCACCAGACCCGCAAGCTGCAGATGCTGGCCCGGCCTCGGGGCTGGAAGCCCCAGGATCCAAGAGGCTCGGGCCATCTGTTCCGCCGTCCAGCGAAGCAGGTGTCCCTCCAAAGAAAGCATTCCTGAAAGCAGTGCAGCCCACAGGTGCAGGGCACCCTCGTCCAGCTGTAGGACAGCCCGAGAGTTGACCACAGTGGCCAGCGTGACTGACACGCACAGCCCACGGCGGGGGTGTGTGGGACTCCCTTTGTCAGCCTACCTGGCAGTGCAGGGCACTTCTTTCTGCAGCAGCCTTTTTAGGACCGGGCAACCTCTGACCGTCTCCCCTCTGTCCGCTCTCACGGGGCCTGTTGGCCAGCACACATGGCATGGTGGGCCCTGCCAGATGTGGCCACCCAGGGGACACTGTCCACAGTGCGGAGGGCCCCGGGGGAGGCCCTGCTCCTACGTTGAATCAAAAGTTGATTGCTTCATCACGACTAACACACTCAAAGCTGGAGTTTCTACAGAGTTTCTTCTGGGTTTGTTCTTAAAGCTGACACTGGTCTGTCTGCTGTTTCTTTCCTCTGCCCTTGTCCTAGTGTTGAACACCCAGGTAGTAGGAATAGTAATTATAAAATTTATTTACTTAACAGACAGCACTTAATTCGCAGCAGGCACTGTTTCAAGTGCTTTCCAAATACTAGCACACCCTTGTAGGTAGGTATTATTCACTTACCCCCGAGGAAACTGAGGCACACAGGGATTAAGTAACTTGCCCAAGCTTGCACAGCCAGTAAGTGAAGAGTCCGGCTCTGGAGCCTAAACCCTTAACCACTTCATTGTTCTGGCCGAAATAATAACAAGAGCTAACATTTCCTAAGAGCCAGGCATATGCCTCCGTGTCCCTATCAGGCGGGTCACTCCCACTTTGCAGATAAAGTAAGGTATCGAGGGGTCACACAAAGTGGCAGGGCCAGACTTAACCCCGACAGTCTCCCCCGGCTACCATTTTGCCTCCAGAGTCAGCAATTGCTGAATGATTTTTCAAAATTTATTAATAATCCATTCTTTCTCCAGTGAGAGGCTACATAAGATTTCAAGGGAAGAAGGTGAAAATCCTTTTACTGTCCTTTTATGAATAGTATGGAGAACACATCCCAGCAATTGCCACCCCCTTCCTCTCCCACTTTTCCAGGGATGTTCGTGATTACCTCCCTTCCAGTACTCATGGTTGATCTGTGTCTAGAGGCCACCTGCCAGGCTTTCACTGTGCTGGCTAAACCCTCAGCAATTAAAAGACCTTGTTCCAGAGTGATGCCTCCTTTTATTGGTGGTGTTCCAGTAGCCGAATGATCAAATCCGCCTCCCTCCACCCCCACCGCACCCTTCTAACCTGCCTTCCCTTCCCTCTCCCCCTGCTTTTTAATTGGAACTACTGGCCCCAGGCAATGAGAATGAAAATAAAAGAGCTGTGAATGAATTGAATCTGCTCCCACCTACCCCCCACCCCACCGAAAATGCAATTTAATAACAAACATTCAGCCACCCATGTGCTTACCCCTTCTTAAAGGAATAGGCCCTTGGGGGAGACGGGGAAGAAGCATAGCAAAACATCTGGGTGGCAAACTCAATCTCCAGCTGAAGTGGTCTTGCAATGAAAATGTAGCCCTTAGCATAAGCTTGCTTCTCCTTCTAGCAGGGCTGGTCTTAGCTGGATCCAGGCTTCTTACACAGGGCCATGGAGAAACGCTTGGGAAGTCGTTACCCTTGGAGATGTTAAAATAAGTTATCCCTTACCTTGCCACTACTTGCCCTAAGAGTTCGTGTGAAATCACTTAAACTGCTGTACCTGACGCCATTGGGTTAGGCTGTCTGAAGAATGCCTCTTTGGATGGCTGTGGTCACAGTCCCCAAGGCAGGTCTCAGACGAGTGTCCTTGATCTTCCCACACTCTGCTAAGTTTAGGAGGCATTGGCACAGAGCAGCTTTCACCCTCCCAAACGTGCCTGGACCTCCCACCAAGCATGGTCTCTCCATCACAGGTCACAGTACAGGAGGACGTGGCTGACTAGCAGAGTGGTACATACCAAGGGGACAGAAGTTTCCCTTTCTCCCCACCCCCAGGTCACAGGGAATTCATTTAGTGAGAATTCAGGGGCAGGTGGGCAAAAGAAATAGTGAAGTTGTACCTATTTATATGGTATAAACAACATTTATAACAGTAAAGGAAATAAAATGGTTTCCCATATTCCCTCAACCAAGTATATATATATATATATATATATATATATATATATATATATTAGTCTCTGTTTCCTTCCAGTCTTTGTCTAATTGTATAAATGTTTTTTTCCAGTGCTAATCATAGTGTTGATGACATTTTTGTTGTGGTCTTTCATTTAACATTTCATGTTTTTCATGCTCCTACATGGTTTTATAATTATACTTTTAGCGACTACATTATGATGTATCATTATGCCCCATTGTTGAATATTTAAATTGTTTTCAGTGCTTTACTTTTACAAAAAGTGCTAACTGTGCATATTTACTTTTTTCTTTCTTTGATTTTATTGCCATCAGAAATCATATGAAACTGGATCAAAGAGCATGAACGTTTTCATGACTTTTGATACATAAAGCCATTTTCTTTACTAAAAGGGTAATATCCATTTACATTGTTACCAGTAACATAAACAGGCCAATTTTAAATCATAACCTTGTTGGTAATAGGAGTTATATTCTTAAAACTTTGCTAATTTAATGGGAACAAAAATATTCCTTGGTTTTAATTTATACTTCTTTGATTGCTACTGAAGTGAACCTTTCCCCATATCTGTTTAATTGTGTTGCCTCTTATGTGAATTGTCTGTTTGTATTCTTTGCATATCTGCTGGATACTTGGCACTTTCCTTACAAATTTATATAAATAACTGGTACTCCCCAGGGTCACTCAAATTAATGCTTTAAGTTTGAACATGGTAATAAAAAACCCTGCAAATATAAACTTAATATATACTACATAAACATGTGTCCAAGAAAAATAATATCAAAATTTATAGTGCTTATTAGGTGCCAGGCACAATTCTAAGCATTTTACCCAGCTCTGTGAAATACGTACTACTTTATTCCCATTTTATAGATGGAGAAACTGAGGCAAAAGAGGTTAAGAAACTTATCCAAGCTTAACCCAGTAAGTAAGCCAGGATTCAGAGCCAGGCAGTCTGGCTTCCACCCTCGATTTCTTACTAGTTAGAGGTGAGAATCAGGGCCAGAGGGCAGCCGGGAAGAGTGGATCAGATAAGGCACCCAGTTGCATAAACTCATGAGATGCTGGAAGCAGTATATTGGAGCCTCTTGCTCCTTTGAACTAATTAATTGCTCACTAGTATCAAATGAATCAAGAAGTAAGTGAGCAAATGTAAGAAATAAACTTTTCTGTAGCAAGATAACATACCTTGTTGCTTTCTTACCAAGGATTTTTTGAAGGTATGTGTTTGCATTTTTCCAGCTGTGTATCCCAGCAGGGGCTTGTCCAGTGATACATATTCTCCTGCCATTTCTCATGTCAGCTTGTGCTGTTAAAAATCATCCCCTAGCGCTTCCCTGGTGGGACAGTGGTTGGGAGTCCGCCTGCCGATGCAGGGGACGCGGGTTCGTGCCCCGGTCCCAGAGGATCCCACATGCCGCGGCGCAGCTGGGCCCGTGAGCCATGGCCGCTGGGCCTGCGCATCTGGAGCCTGTGCTCCGCAACGGGAGAGGCCACGACAATGAGAGGCCCACGTACCGCAAAAGAAAAAAAAAAAAAATCATCCCCTACTAGTAATTCGGTAGGTTTTATTTTGATGGTTCTTAGATGATAGAAACCTATTTTTTTTGTTTTCTTTAAAATTTTATTATTTTTTTTAATTGAAGTATAGTTGACTTACAATGCTGTGCCGATCTCTGCTGTACAGCAAAGTGACTCAGTTATACACATACATTCTTTTTTTTTAATATTCTTTTCCATTATGGTTTATCACAGGATATTAAATATAGTTCCCTGTATTATACAGTAGGACCTTGTTGTTTATCCATCCTATATATAATAGTTTACATCTGCTAATCCCAAACTCCCAATCCTTCCCTCCCCTTTTTTTATGGCTGAGTAGTATTCCATTGTATATATGTACCACATCTTCTTTATCCATTCAATGGACATTTTGGTTGTTTTCATGTTTTGGCTATTGTGAATAGTGCTGCTATGAACATAAGGGTGCATGTACCTTTTTGAATTATAGTTTTGTCTGGGTATATGCCCAGGAGTGGGATTGCTGGATCATATAGTAATGCTATTTTTAGTTTTCTGAGGAACCTCCACACTGTTTTCCATAGTGGCTGCACCAGCTGACATTCCCACTAATAGTGTAGGAGCGTTCTCTTTTCTCCACACTCTCTCTAGCATTTGTTATGTGTAGACTTTTTAATGATGGCCATTCTGATTGGTTTGAGGTGGTCATTGTAGTTTTGATTTCCATTTCTCTAATAATTAGTGATGGTGTGCATCTTTTCATGTGTCTACTGGCCATCTGCATGTCTTCTTTGGAGAAATGTCTATTAAGGTCTTCGGCCCATTTTTCAATTGGGTTGTTTTTCTGTTGTTGAGTTTTATGAGCTGTTTGTATATCTTGGAGATTAAGCCCTTGTCTGTTGCATCATTTGCAGGTATTTTCTCTCATTCCATAGGTTGTCTTTTCATTTTCGTTGTTGTTGTTGTTGTTTTTACGGTTTCCTTTGCTGTGCAAAAGCCTGTACGTTTGATTAGGTCCCATTTGTTTATTTTTGTTTTCATTTCTATTGCCCTGGGAGACTGACCTAAGAAAACATTGGTACAATTTATGTCAGAGAATATTTTGCCTATGCTCTCTTCTAGGAGTTTTATGGTGTCATGTTTTATGTTTAACTCTTTAAGCCATTTTCAGTTTATTTTTGCGGATGGTTTGAGGGTGTGTTCTAATTTCATTGATTTACATGTAGCTGTCCAACTTTCCCAACACCACTATTTTATTTGTGTTAGGTGGACCGAATGGATTTCATTTTAGGGTGTTTCTAACTTATATACTGAATACTGAATTTCCACCATTTGGGGTGCCAAAGTAGTACGAGCATTTCAATCATTTGCTCTGTTGGCTGAGGAAATAAATGTGGAGGGACAGACAGACAGGATGCTTTTATTAGTGGGGTTTTATTGACTTACAACTTTAAAAATAAAAACAGGAGGGGACCTTCAAGATGGTGGAGGAGTAAGACGTGGAGATCACCCTCCTTCCCACAAATACATCAAAAACACATCTACACATGGAACAACTCCTACAGAACACCTACTGAATGCTGGCAGAAGACCTCAGACTTCCCCAAAGGCAGGAAACTCCCCATGTACCTGGCCAAGTGGCTGACAGAGTCTTGGTGCTCTGGCTGGGTGTCAGGCCTGAGCCTCTGAGGTGGAAGAGCCGAGTTCAGGACATTGGTCCACCAGAGACCTCCCAGCCCCACGTAATATCAAACAGCAAAAGCTCTCCCAGAGATCTCCATCTCAACGCTAAGACCCAGCTCCACACAACAACCAGCAAGCTACAGTGCTGAGCACCCTATGCCAAACAATAGCAAGACAGGAACACAACCCCGCCCATTAGCAGAGAGGCTGCCTAAAATCATAATAAATTCACAGACACCCCAAAACTCACCACCAGAGGCGGTCCTGCCCACCAGAAATACAAGATCCAGTCTCATCCACCAGAACATAGGCATCAGTTCCCTCCACCAGAAAGCCTACACAACCCACTGAACCAACCTTACCCACTGAGGGCAGACACCAAAAACAACAGGAACTACGAACCTGCAGCCTGTGAAAAGGAGACCCCAAACACAGGAAGTTAAGCAAAATGAGAAGACAGAGAAATACACACCAGATGAAGGAGCAGGGGTAAGAACCCACCAGACCAAACAAATGAGGAAATAGGTAGCCTACTTGAAAAAGAATTCAGAATAATGATAGTAAACATGATCCAAAATCTTGGAAATAGAATGGAGAAAATACAAGAAACGTTTAACAAGGACCTAGAAGAACTAAAGAGCAAACAAACAATGATGAACAACACAATAAATGAAATTTAAAATTCTCTGGGAGGAATCAATAGCAGAATAACTGAGGTAAAAGAATGGATAAGTGACCTAGAAGATAAAATAGTGGAAATAACTACCACAGAGCAGAATAAAGAAAAAAGAATGAAAACAATTGAGGACAGTCTCAGAGACCTCTGGGACAACCTTAAACACACCAACATTCGAATTATAGGGGTCTCAGAAGAAGAAGAGAAAAGAAAAGGGACTGAGAAAATATTTGAAGAGATTATAGTTGAAAACTTCCCTAATATGGGAAAGGAAATAGACAATCAACTCCAGGAAGCACAGAGAGTCCCATACAGGATAAATCTAAGGAAAAACATGCCAAGACACATATTAATCAAACTATCAAAAATTAAATACAAAGGAAAAATATTAAAAGCAGCAAGGGAAAAGCAACAAATAACATACAAAGGAATCCTCATAAGGTTAACAACTGATCTTTCAGCAGAAACTCTGCAAGCCAGAAAGGAGTGGAAGAACATATTTAAAGTGATGAAAGGGAAGACTCTACAACCAAGATTACTCTACCCAGCAAGGATCTCATTCAGATTCGACGGAGAAATTAAAACCTTTACAGACAAGCAAAAGCTAAGAGAACTCAGCACCATGAAACCATCTTTAGAACAAATGCTAAAGGAACTTCTCTAGGCAGGAAACACAAGAGAAGGAAAAGACCTACAATAACAAACCCAAAACAATTAAGAAAATGATAATAGGAACATACATATCAATAACTACCTTGAATATAAATGGATAAATGCTCCAACCAAAAGACATAGACTGGCTGAATGGATACAAAAACAAGACCCGTATATATGCTGTCTACAAGAAACCCACTTCAGACCTAGGGACACATACAGACTGAAAGTGAGGGGATGGAAAAAGATATCCCATGTAAATGGAAATCAAGAGAAAGCTGGAGTAGCAACTCTCATATCAGACATAATAGACTTTAAAATAAAGACTATTACAGGAGACAAAGGACACTACATAATGACCAAGGGATCAATCCAAGAAGAAGATATAACAATTGTAAATATTTATGCACCAAACATAGGAGCACCGCAATTTATAAGGCAAATGCTACCAGCCATAAAAGGGGAAATCGACAGTAACACAATCATAGTAGGGGATTTTAACACCCCACTTTCACCAATGGACAGATCATCCAAAATGAAAATAAATAAGGAAACATAAGCTTTAAATGACACATTAAACGAGATGGACTTAATTGATATTTATAGGACATTCCATCCAAAAACAACAGAATACACTTTCTTCTCAAGTGCTCATGGAACATTCTCCAGGATAGATCATATCTTGGGTCACAAATCAAGCCTTGGTAAATTTATGAAAATTGAAATCGTATCAAGTATCTTTTCCAACCACAACACTATGAGACTAGATATCAATTACGGGAAAAAAACTGTAAAAAATACAAACACATGGAGGCTAAACAATACACTACTTAATAACCAAGTGATCACTGAAGAAATCAAAGAGGAAATCAAAAAATACCTAGAAACAAATGACAATGGAGACACGACGACCCAAAACCTGTGGGATGCAGCAAAATCAGTTCTAAGAGGGAAGTTTAGAGCAATACAATCCTATCTCAAGAAACAAGAAATGTCTCAAATAAATGGCCTAACTTTAAACCTAAAGCAATTAGAGAAAGAAGAACAAAAGAAAACCCAGAGTTACCAAAAGGAAAGAAATCATAAAGATCAGATTAGAAATAAATGAAAAAGAAACGAAAAAACAATAGCAAAGATCAATAAAACTAAAAGCTAGTTCTTTAAGAAGATAAACAAAATTGATAAACCATTAGCCAGACTCATAAAGAAAAAAAGGGTGAAGACTCAAACCAATAGAATTAGAAATGAAAAAGAAGTAACACCTGACACTGCAGAAATACAAAGGATCATGAGAGATTACTACAAGCAACTGTATGCCAATAAAATGGACAACCTGGAAGAAATGGACAAATTCTTAGAAAAGCACAACCTTCTGAGATAGAACCAGGAAGAAACAGAAAATATAAACAGAACAATCACAAGCACTGAAATGGAAACTGTGATAAAAAATCTTCCAACAAACAAAAGTCCAGGACCAGATGGGTTCACAGGCGAATTCTATCAAACATTTAGAGAAGAGCTAAAACCTATCCTTCTAAAACTCGTCCAAAATATAGCAGAGGGAGGAACACTCCCAAACTCATTCTACGAGGCCACCATCACTCTGTTACCAAAACCAGATAAAGATGTCACAAAGAAAGAAAACTACAGGCCAATATCACTGATGAACATAGATGCAAAAATCCTCAGCAAAATACTAGCAAACAGAATCCAACAGCACATTAAAAGGATCATACACCATGATCAAGTGGGGTTTATCCCAGGAATGCAAGGATTCTTCAATATATGCAAATCAATCAATGTGATACACCATATTAACAAATTGAAGGTGAAAAACCATATGATCATCTCAATAGATGCAGAAAAGCTTTTGACAAAATGCAACACCCATTTATGATAAAAACCCTCCAGAAAGTAGCCATAGAGGGAACTTACCTCAGCATAATAAAGGCCATATATGACAAACCCACAGCCAACATTGTTCTCAATGGTGAAAAACTGAAACCATTTCCTCTAAGATCAGGAACAAGACAAGGTTGCCCACTCTCACCACTGTTATTCAGCATAGTTTTGGAAGTTTTTGCCCCAACAATCAGTGAAGAAAAAGAAATAAAAGGAATCCAGATTGGAAAAGAAGAAGTAAAACTGTCACTGTTTGCAGATGACATGATACTATACATAGAGAATCCTAATGATGCTACCAGAAAACTACTAGAGCTAATCAATGAGTGTGGTAGAGTTGCAAGACACAAAATTAATGCACAGAAATCTCTTGCATTCCTATACAGTAATGATGAAAAATCTGAAAGAGAAATTAAGGAAACACTCTCATTTACCATTGCAACAAACAGAATAAAATACCTAGGAATAAACCTACCTAAGTAGACAAAAGATCTGTATGCACAAAACTATAAGACACTGATGAAAGAAATTAAAGATGATACAAACAGATGGAGAGATATACCATGTTCTTGGATTGGAATAATCAACATTGTGAAAATGACTATACTACCCAAAGCAATCTACAGATTCAGTGCAATTCCTATCAAACTACCAATGGCATTTTCACAGAAGTAGAACAAAAAATTTCACAATTTGTATGGAAACACAAAAGACCCCAAATAGCCAAAGCAATCTTGAGAAGGAAAAACAGAGCTGGAGAAGTCAGACTCCCTGACTGCAGACTATACTACAAAGCTACAGTAATCAAGACAGTATGGTACTGGCAAAAAAAAAAAAAAAAAAAGAAATATAGATCAGTGGAACAGGTTAGAAAGCCCAGAGATAAACCTACACACGTATGGTCACCTTATCTTTGATAAAGGAGGCAAGAATATACAATGGAGAAAAGACAGCCTCTTCAATAAGTGGTGCTGGGAAAACTGGACAGCTACATGTAAAAGAATGATATTAGAACACTCCCTAACACCATACACAAACAATAAACTCAAAATGGATTCAGGACCTAAATGTAAGGCCAGACACTATCAAACTGTTAAAGGAAAACATAGGAAGAACATTCTTTGATATAAATCACAGCAAGATCCTCCTAGAGAAATGGAAATAAAAACAGAGATAAACAAACGGGACGTAATGAAACTTAAAAGCTTTTGCAGAGCAAAGGAAACCATAAACAAGACGAAAAGACAGTCCTCAGAGTGGGAGAAAATATTTGCCAATGAAGCAACTGACAAAGGATTAATCTTCCAAATATACAAGCAGCTCATGCAGCTCAAAATCAAAAAAAACAAACAACCTAAACCGAAAATGGGCAGAAGACCTAAACAGACATTTCTCCAAAGAAGATACACAGAATGCCAACCAACACATGAAAGGATGCTCAACATAAGTAATCAGAGAAATGAAAATCAAAATTACAATGAGATATCACCTCACACCGTTCAGAATGGCCATCATCAAAAAATCTACAAACAGTAAATGCTGGAGAGGGTGTGGAGAAAAGGGAACCCTCTGGCACTGTTGGTGGGAATGTAAATTGGTACAGCCACTATGGAGAACAGTATGGAGGTTCCTTAGGAAACTAAAAATAGAACTACTATATGCCACAGCAATCCCACTACTGGGCATATACGCTGAGAAAACCATAATTCAAAAAAGTCACGTATCACAATGTTCATTGCAGCTCTATTTACAATAGCCAGGATATGGAAGCAACCTAAGTGTCCATCGATAGATGAATGGATAAAGAAGATGTGGCACATATACACAATGGAATATTACTCACCCATATAAAGAAACGAAATTGAGTTATTTGTAGTGAGGTGGATGGACCTAGAGTTTGTCATACAGAGTGAAGTAAGTCAGAAAGAGAAAAATTAATACTGTATGCTAACACGTATATATGGAATTTAAAAAATAAATGGTTCTGAAGAACCTAGGGGCAGGACAGGAATAAAGATGCAGATGTAGAGAATGGAGTTGAGGACATGGGGAGAGGGAAGGGTAAGCTGGGACGAAGTGAGAGAGTGGCATGGACATATATACACTTCCAAATGTAAAATAGATAGCTAGTGGGAAGCAGCCACATAGCACAGGGAGATCAGCTCAGTGCTTTGTGACCACCTAGAGGTGGGATAGGGAGGGTGAGAGGGAGACGCAAGAGGGAGGAGATATGGGGATATATGTATATGTATAGCTGATTCACTTTGTTACACAGCAGAAACTAACATACCATTGTAAAGCAAGTATACTCCAATAAAGATGTTAAAAAATTAAAAAAGTAAAAACAATTGAATTCTGCCCAGAAACAATAGTAAGAAAATCTAGAGTGCTACTTCCTCCATTGCTCCCTCCCCACCCTCACACCTCATATCCATCCATCAGGGTTGAGATATGTCTTTATGTGGAAATGTAGCCTGATAAAATTGTAATCACAAACAAGTAAAAAATCACACTGTGCCCCAATTCACCTTCCATAGATATACCATGTATATTAGTGATTTTTCAGTTGTAATCTGAATGAGTTGTAGTGAGCTAATATATTTTTGAATTATAGCCTTTTTAATGTCTCTCTGTGGCAAGAATAATTTATCTCAGTGCCGTCAGTTTGGGGTTTCAGCTTAGTGTGGCAAATTTTGGTGAACTCTTTGAATTGGTGCTATCTTCAATATCTTTCTGAGTGAAATACGGAACTGTGAAATCCTGGTAGATAGTTGTCCTTCAGTTAAGAGGAGAGCAACAAAATAGATGTGCCTAGGTTGCCTGAAAGAACTTCAACTCGTATCAACTTGAACAAGCTACTGAAATATTTAACCTAAGAATTTTAGGTTGCACACTGTCTGCCATGAGGAATCTAGGCTCTGGAGATGGGAGTTAATTAGGCTTATTTTCCTGTTGAGTTCATTACAGGATCCAAGAAATCAGTTCACCTTGTACAGTTCAGCCACCATGGAGAGTAGGCTGGTTATTTGTTATCAAAGGCAGCTTCATTCATAAAGCTGCATCTTTGCTGAGACAGCAGCAGGTTTTAAAAGGGGGATACACCTTTTCTCAACAGAGTTTCCTGCCTGAGATGGTTGTAGAACCTACCAACAGGAGTAATTAGGAAGCTTACTGATGAGGCTGGAGACCACTGTGGACCTACTCGTTGCCAATGGTTGGAAGCAGATCTTTGCATGCTTGCCTGTGGAGCATGGGCTGGATTTTGGTTCTGACCTGTGCCCTGGGCTGGGTGCTTTTGTGCAGTACACAAACTACAACTGTACGCTGTGACTTGGAAAAGACCCAGTAGTAACACAGCACGATAAGGGGACAAAATGATCTAGTTCAGATCAATTTCACTGCTTTTAATGTAGTAATTTATTGGTAACGTACATTTTATTTAACTTGACCTTTCTAGCCTACCTGCTTTGGGTTGCATCTCTGTCTCGTCACTGTGCCAGAAACACACCAGGCTCACTCATTCTGGTCTCCACGTGTTGGCAAATAGTAACTGCTCCTTTCTTTCCACCTGGCTGTCTCCAACTTATCCCTCAGGTCTCAGTTAGACCTTGCTTCTTGCAGGAAGTCTACCCTGAACTCACAAGGCTGAAGGACACCCCAGTTAGGTACCCCTTCTTGAACTCCCCCATAATAGCACTTACTACATTACAATATTGTACTCTCTGTTTTCTTGTCTGCATGTCTTTGTCAGCATATAAACTTCTTGAGACAAGAAGTATGCTTGTCCTGTTCATAGCTGTATTCCAAAGATGTAGCATAATACCTCACACCCATTAAACATTCATTGAAGAACAGATTCATAAATGCATGCGTACAAACTCCTGTTAGTTGGTGGATTCTGAATATTTGCTTCAGCCTGATTTTATTGGTTGTGATAGGTTTTGCTGTTGAGTAAGTGATGTCATCTCACAAGTGTGAAAGGCACATCCTTGGTGCGATGCTGCAGAAGGCCGGTGGCATGTTTCTCAGGAGTCTCCTGTTAATTGGCTTGTTGACTGAGGAGAGCCAACCTGGATGAATGCACTGAAGGGTCCCGAATCACGTGACTCACTCAGATGATGATTTCAGAGCCAGAGAGTGATCGGGTCTTGGAAGAACAGTTAGTTCTAAAACACACTCATCTTCTCTTGCCTCCTCTAGAACTGGAAGACGCAGCGCAGCGAGGAGTATGAAGCAGAAGGTAGGAGTTGAGTGTGCGTGTGGGGCCTGCCTGGGAAGGAGGGGCTGCCATTTACAGGGCACTCTCCACATCCCCTTCCTTCATCCCTTGCCTTCTTACTAACCACCTTGCCTGCTGGAGGCCAACTAAGAAATAACCTGAAGAACAACAGCAACAAAAAATTCATCCCCAGTTGGTAGCTCATAGTTTTAAATCCTTGCATTTAGCATCATGCAAGATGTGGCAACTAAGATGTAGAATTTCACTTATGGGTTAATTACTCTCTTACACAGACTTTCACATTCATCTATGAACAATCCCAAACTAAATAGTTACCTAGTAAAATGTTTCCCTTGACAGGGCTTCCCTGGTGGCGCAGTGGTTAAGAATCCGCCTGCCAGTGCAGGGGACACGGGTTCGAGCCCTGGTCCGGGAAGATCCCACATGCCGTGGAGCAACTAAGCTCGTGCGCCACGACTACTGAGCCTGCGCTCCAGAGCCCGTGCTCCGCAACAAGAGAAGCCACTGCAGTGAGAAGCCTGCGCACCACAACCAAGAGTAGACCCCGCTCTCCACAACTAGAGAAAGCCCGCGCGCAGCAACGAAGTTTATATTTAAAAAAATGTATCCCTTGACAAGTTTCAGATGTATTTAAGATAGATCAAAACACGTTGATCTTCTGGCCAGCAGATGGCACTGTGGTTCAGCTGACGGAACCTCAGCCCACTTCACAGCCTACCCTGGATTAACTGTACTTAAGTGTAATTACACGTTCTCTAGGTCTCCGACCTGTAAAGACACAGTGGTGATGGGCTTAATGTCTTTGATAAATAGTAGGGGTAGCACTAAATGCTCTTCTCAACTCTCTAAGGTTCTTCCAGGCACACACAATCTTGTAATTAGCTCATGTTTAAGTAATGACTTTACAGAATCTCTAATATGGAAGTAAATTTTAACTAGAAGTGAGAACTTTTAATAGAGGATAAATAAATTTTTATTTTTAAATAAGTAGTTTGATCCTTAAATCTTCAAATAGAACTTATCCTTAATATACCAATAATTAATAGCTTGCCCTGGCAAACATTTATTCTTTCAAGTTGGATTGCTTATAGGTCAGAATATTCGTATGTGTAAAGATTTGGAAACAGGCTAATCTTGCCTTTTATAATCATTTTATGATATTTATCATGAAATTATTTCCTTCTCAGTAAAAGCAGAGCTTAGGCTGGAAAAAAAGTGGAGATAATAAAGTCTGGTAGCTATAGCTGAGGTAGGCCATATAAAGCTCCTTAGAATGGCTCTCAACCAGCCTTCTCTTCC
>NW_006771308.1:863241-876891 GCF_000442215.2 Lipotes vexillifer
TCGCTTCCGATCACACCAAAGCCTAAGCCTGTGCATATTTTCCTTTGGAATAAAATGAGCCTAGAGCCTTGGCATTACTGCACAGGAGATGGTATTTCTTACATAGGTATGACTGCCAATGAACAAAAAAGTGTCTTTTGGCCCTAGTTGCAGCCTAAGAACCAGTGGTTCCACTTCATTTGAACTTCAGGATCAGATCAACTCAACATCAAATCAACATCTGTAGTCTCTCTCTTATAGCATTTATTTTCAAAAAGCACATTTTTCTTTGAGAATAGGCTCTCAGTTCCTTTAGGGACAACACACTGTATGCTTTTATTTTAGGCCAGTTAAGATTTTGGAACCCAGATGATTTGAATGCCTCACAAAGTGGGCCTTCCCCTCCCCAAGACTGGATAGAAGAGAAACTGCAGGAGGTTTGTGAAGATTTGGGGATCACCCGTGATGGTCACCTAAACCGAAAGAAGCTGATCTCCATCTGTGAGCAGTATGGTTTGCAGAATGTCGATGGAGAGGTAAGCCTTGCATCATATTTTTATTCAGGAATAGTAATCCTGATAAAAGCTAAACTGGCCACAGGCTAGGAATAGCCATATTTTGGTTTCCTGCAGCATGTTACAGAGACTCCATTCTCTTTTTTTCCTGGGAAGTCAGCCATGAAGATCCTGTCTCTGAGGACCTCATGTTGTATTGTGGAAAAGAAAACCTGACAATAGCTGACACTTACTGAACCTGTACTGTGTGCCCCTCACTGTGCTAGCACATTACCCCACATTACTATCAGACACCAGTTCAGTGTAGCATGATGTCAATCTATTTGTAGATGTGGCATTCACAGAGCAAAATGTGGGAAAGGTGTAGAGGAAGGACGAAGAGGGGAGTTCAGGAGATTTGGGGGAATCTCAGGAGATTTGAGTTGGAATATTTTGAAGACCAGGCTGATAAGTTTAGTTTTTTGGAGAGAAGATCTCAATATCACCCCTGGGTTCTTAAGCAGATTAAGTAATAATACATAGGAAAAAATTACGTGCTGAGGGTGGTCTGAACTTCTTTTATGGGGTACAGTGGTGTAAAGAGAGCCTTAGATTAGGAGACCAGCCAGGAGCCATCACAATAATCTGGTCATGAGGAGAGGGAAAAGGGTAGGTTGGTGGTGCAACAGAAGAGTCCTGAAGGAGCCCCCAAAAGACTCTTTGCTCAGTAAAATTCTGAACTTTACGTTTTCTAAAAAATTAAGAGGGGTGGCAGGACTGGGTGCATGAACAGCCATGAAACATAAGAATGTAATTAATTCCAAGATATGTCTTTCAAAGAGCTGAAAATAAGGATTGGAGGGACTTAGAGGTTAGGGCTACAGTTGTAGCTTTGGGAAACTTTGATTATAATGATATTTGAAACCATGTTATCTGCTTGCTCAGAGGATAAGTGGTATTATTTTCCTAAACCAGAAAGAGGTTTATTATCAAAAGCTTCCAAGTAGTGTAGCTTGGAGAAAAGTTCTTTCCTCCCCTTCTCCCTTGTGTATGTGACCATCGCACACCCTCTGACTACATTTTAATGGCTCAGTCATCATTTATTTTTCAGTGATGGCCACTGAGTCATAAAATTAAATTCATCCTCCTAAATTATAAACCAGCGCAGTATGCAGAACCTTGGGTTGTTCTGCCAAGAAATATTGCACAAACTTGGATTATTTATCTAAGAACAAATCTTGGAATAAACGTAGCTATTTGTGGGGAGTTGCATTTTCTTCTGTGGTGGAGATTCCAGAACCTAGGAAAAGAAGCAGCACATTTATTTTCTTCTGATGTGAGGATGAGTAAAGGATTGCTAATTGAATGTAGCTTTTACTTAGTGTTTCTCCTCCCCACCAAAATCATGAAACACTATAGTACTTTGTATTACTAGCTCTAGACCACAGCGGAGCTGGAAGTGCAAGATGATCTCCTCAGCATACAACTTGGAATCCTAGAATTTTACGACTGAAAGCAATTTTAGATCTAGTCACCCCTCATTTTATAGGTAAAGAAAGAGATCACTGCTGCCTGTTGCCATCATCGTGAAGGGAAACTAGATTCACTGTCTTAAGGCTAAAACTAGTGCCCTGCTTTCCAGAAGCAAGGACGACTGTAGGGCAGGGATGGCAAACTGTCACCCTAGCTGCCAAATATGACCCAAGGGCTACGTCGCCTACCCAATGTTTAAAAATTGAATTTTTTGCTATACTTTTTAAAATCAGGAGATTTTTCTAAAAATCAGAAGATTTGGCTCCATTTTGCTGGCAGTGAGAAGCAGCTAGCCCCTTTGGACAGGGCACGCACTTGTGTTCCGTTCGCTGGTTTACAAGGCACTACTCCCTAATGTCTCAAGACTATCCTGCCTCATTTATTTACATCACTTTCCTGGCCCCTCAGGGTATTTGTGATCCCTATTCTAGTGCATTATTTCCCAACTTACACATTGGGAAATCAACCATCCAAAGACCTGGCTGGTGATGGGGAGTAAGAATGTCCTCAGGGTTCTAGATTCAGCTCCTGCACAGACTGCAGGGGGTGCCCTAGATGCCCACTGACTTGTATTCTTGTCAGCCCAGCCCTGCCCATCCACCCTCTTCTGAATCCACATCCCTTTATTCACTACTTGTCCACTCCCCCACGTACAATAACTGGCGGGATTTACTTACTCCACCACTTCAGATGGATCAGGTGATGGGTGTTTAGGCAGTCAGGAAGCTGTGCATTGATTTGGCCAAGGTCACAGGGCCAGCCCACGTGGAGCTAAGGTTAGAGACTGCTGGTTTGACAGTCCTGAAAGTCTAGTCCTCTAAGAAAGTGTTCTTTTGGTTGATAAGAATGAGACGGAGAAGCTAAGGGAGCTTGGCAACCTCAGAATTTTGCCCCAAATACCTTTCCATCTGTTTCATCGTATGCTTCTCTATTAGGAACTGTTGTTTCTTCCCAAGATTTCCACTCTTTAGAATGATTTTCTTGTTTCAGAGTCCTCTCCAGAGGAAGTGGTATAAAAACAAGAATACAGACAGATGTTTCCTATTGGGTATGAATTGGAAAAAAAAAGCACTGGATAAAAGAAATGCCTCAGGCACTTAGATGAAGGATAAAATCAACAATTATGAGACGACAGGAGTCCTAGCAATAGTCCAGACTTCAGGAGTGAATATTGAAAATTTGAGGATTTGTTACAAAGAGGCCTTTCTTAGAATGGAACCGGGTGTAGGCTCAAATGCAACAAGAGTCAGTTTGTTGCTTGTTCTATTCCTTGCTACTCAGCAAACTGGGCATCACCTTGTTAGAAATGCAGAATCTTAGGCCCTACCCCCAGATTTAACTATATCAGAGTCTGCATTTTAACAGGATCCTCAGTAGATTTCTGTTTTGTACACTGGGGGCATGTCCTACAGAAAAATTTTAGCCCCCCAAATAAAGAGGAAGCTGACTGTGAGGGTGGAGGTCTTTGCCTTCACTCCCTGTTTTGCGGTATCCATGATTCATGCTGCTTATTCCCTTTTCCATTCCAATGTTGAGCTAGGGAACGAACCATCTCCTAGGCAAGCCTCTAGAAGGGACTGTATGTGGTGAGGACCACTTGATTACTGTCACAGGGTGCAAAGTAGTCAGGCAAAATTCCCTTCTCTTTACATCTCTTGGAACCCTTCTGTTGCATACACATGAAATCTTTCCTATCCAGTCCTCATTTCTCCTGTGCTAAAGCATTAAAAGAAATAAAGACCCCAAACATGCAGTGCTGTTCCAAGTAATGTTCTAAATCCCAAGTCATGGGTTTCAGACCCAAACTATTAGATCATTGCCATCTGTCCCAGACCCAATTCGGCCGTGCTAACGTACCAATTTCCAAAATTCAATATAAGCAAAATATCATGTGGAGTCACCATAATATAACAGCTTAATGAATGTCTTAACTGTTTTCTGTTGTTACAACACTGGGAAGCTATATCTTCATATTTTTAAGTAATTTTTTAATTCGCAAGAATAACGTGTAGTAACATTAAAGATTACCCGTTCTAACAGTATGAGCAAAAGAGAAAACAGTTAAATGCTAAATTGCATAAAACTATGAAGATGTTGAAAACGAATTTTATTTAGTTTATGTGAGGGGGAAGGACATATTACTAGAAAGGGAAAAAATCCAGTCAAGTGAGAATAAAGGGACATGTTATATTTCTGGAGTCCTGGGATGAAGAGTGGTGCCAATTTCTATTGGCTGGCAGTGTACTTTGGGCCTTGTGGGGTTTTTTGAGTGAAATAGTTAAAATATATGGTTACCCTTTTCTAGATGCTTGAAGAAGTCTTCCATAATCTTGATCCTGATGGTACGATGAGTGTAAAAGATTTTTTCTACGGCTTGTTCAAAAATGGAAGATCCCTTACCCCATCAGCATCTACCCCATATAGACAATTGAAAAGGCACCTCTCCATGCAGGTAAGAAATAAACAGGAAGTGGTTTCTTTGTGAGTAGAAGTGAAAATCTATTTGAGTAATTTCTAATGAATTAATCTGCTGTCTGAAGAAAAATACTGAGGAGAAAGGCAAAAGAATAGTAGTCAAGAAAGACTGAACCATTGGGGAAGGAAAAGTTGGGTTTGAGAAATGACCATAAATTACAGTAGGAAGACCACTAATTATGCCCCTTCGTGTTAGCCGTAGGTCAGAAGAAACCTGGTGTTAAGTAGAGGCACATTTCATCTATAGGAAGGAACTCTCGGCCAGGTCAGCTGTTGATAAGCTTTGCATTCTAGGCTGACTTAGGAAAGGGAGATCAGAGGGGCTGCGTGACTTTTTATCCTGGCAGTATAAATTAGAGAGACATGCCTTCTGCTGCTTGTGGTCAGGACTGACCAGCTTCGGTCTAGACCAACACCATGTTGCAATGCCTGAGCTTGCTTAAGTCTTCTCCTTCTTCCAGTCTTTCGATGAGAGTGGACGACGGACCACAACCCCGTCTGCGATGACAAGTACCATTGGCTTTCGGGTCTTCTCCTGCCTGGATGACGGGATGGGCTATGCATCAGTGGAGAGAATACTTGACACCTGGCATGAAGAGGGCATTGAGAACAGCCAGGAGATCCTGAAGGTGTGGCAGCTAAAATGAGAGAAAAATGACGAATTGGGGCAGGGTTGAAAAATTCCATTTTTTTGAAACTGTGATTTGATTCGATTTCTCCTCAATGATTCTTCTATTCACAAGATCTCAGACGTAAGAGGTAACTTTTCCTACCCACTTCAACCAGGATTATTGATAACTTCTTTCCATGTTTTTAACCCCTAAATTATTGATAAGAAATTTCTTAGCTGATCTCTGGTTGGTAAAGATTAGAGTTTTACCGTTGTGTTTATTTACAGTGCCAGATAGCATTTTTTAAAAACATGCAAATAATCACGTTATGTTTTTCTTAGAGAGAGCTTAGTTATGCTGTGGATTGAATAATGTTCCTAAGCAATCACTAAAGAAATGTAAGCATCCAGCCTGGAGCCTGTAAATTCAGTTCTGTGAGTTTGTATAACCTTCACATTTTCTGCTTTCACAGGATAGAACTTGTGATTGTCTTGAACTTGTTCTGATTTCTAGGCCTTGGATTTCAGCCTTGATGGAAATGTTAATTTGACAGAACTGACGCTGGCTCTTGAAAATGAACTTTTGGTTACCAAGAACAGCATTCACCAGGCAGCTCTGGCCAGCTTTAAGGCTGAGATCCGGCATTTGCTGTGAGTTAAGCAGAAGGTTCACCTGCTCTATTCCCTTTCCTACCTGTCGAGCAAGTCATTCAGATGCCTGTGGTATACATTCTTCCATCCTGTACGCAGATGTGGCTAATCGCCTATCATCTCACTTCTGTGAAAATGAGGTAGAGCTTAGATTTGCATGTAGTCTTTTGAAGAGGAATGTCTCTTCAATGTCTGTGTGGAATGTCTGTGTGTTTTTGAAGGGTTTTGGTTGTCTTGGTTCTGTTTTTGTATTGAAGCAAGCCAGATGAGAGCTTTTTGGGGCCTACGTGTTGCTTAGAAACAGTTTCCCTCATACTTGGTTTCTTTCTGATTCTAGGGAGCAAGTTGATCAAGTGGTCAGAGAAAAAGAGAAGCTACGGTCAGATCTGGAAAAAGCTGAGAAGCTCAAGTCTCTAATGGCCTCAGAGGTGGACGATCACCACGCAGCCATAGAGCGGCGGAATGAGTACAACCTCAGGTACGACTGGCTGGGCCAGGACCCTCCTTTCCCACCGCCCTGGCCCAGGGCAGTGGGGCTCAGCCTGCCTGCCCGCTTGGCCACACCTGGCCGGAGTGACTTAGGTGTGGCCAAGCCTCAAGGAAAGCAGGTTTCACTAGACACTTTCTCAAGGAGCTTCCCATGTCTGTGACTCTGTGTTTCCATTTTTGGTGGATCCACGTAGGGACCTCTGAGGGATTTGATGGCAGCTTGTCAGTCTTTCCTCCTCACAGGAAACTGGATGAAGAGTACAAGGAACGAATAGCAGCCTTAAAGAATGAGCTTCGAAAGGAGAGAGAACAGATCCTACAACAGGTGGGCAAGCAGCGTTTGGAACTTGAGCAGGAAATTGAAAAGGCAAAAACAGAAGAGAATTACACCCGGGACCGCCTTGCCCTCTCTTTAAAGGTAATTATCCTATTGGTTGTACAGTCTGTGTCCCTGCTGGGAATACACATGGAAAACCACAGCTCTGTAAGAGGACAGGTCTGCACGGGGCTCATAAGTCTGCCCTGCTGGGTCATGACCGGATATGGTAGAGCCCCCACTGGGAGCTAGATTTCAGGGGTGTCTAGGCTTCTGGTTTGCCAACAGCATATCTTGTTCTTACCCCCTGAAGTTGCACTGGGTCCTCAGGGCTGTTTGGCTTCTGGCTGATGGTCTCTTCCTTCCTTGCACTCCCCCTTCCTCATTCTTAGCAGATGACTTTATTTCCTGCCACACAGAGGCCATCAGCTTTGTTTCTTTGCTTCCAAATGTACCTTTTCCCTCATACATCCTCCTGTCCTTCCCTGTGCCTCAGTAGAGGAAGTGATCCTTCTCTTTATTGGACTCTGACTCCAGATAATATGGTACTGTTATCTAGAGATAAAGGGTGGGTGGGGTAGTGGGGGGGTCTGGCCTCAAGACTGCCTGGTTCCAATCTGGACACCACTACTTACAGAAAACCTTGATCAAGTTACTCAAACCTGTTTCTTAATGCACAAAAGAGGCACCATCGTAATACCTACCCCCATAGCATTGATATGGAGATTAAATGAGTTGCTACATATACCGTATCTAGAAGGTAATAAGTACCTATGGAATATTCACTACTGTTGAAGTTATAAAAGGTTCCTGAAACTCCACACATCAAAAACTGAGCTAATTCTCACTCCCTAACCATCAAACTGCTTCCTCTCTGGAATTTTCTCCCTAATCTACGTCACCACCTGTGCTGGAAGTCATAGAAACTAAAGTCCTCGCTCATCCTTGATTATCAGTTTCTGAGTCCCGTGGTTGCTCTGAAATGCTGCTCAGATTTATCCCATCTCTCCATTTCCACAGCCTCTGAAGAGGTTCACAATTCATCACGATTTCTCAGCTGACCTATGTTGCATCCTTTTTTGCCATCTGTCCAACCTCCATATTGTCACCGGAGTTACCTTACTTAAGAACACTTAAAATCATGCTGTTCCCTCTGTAAAAGTGCAGCATGGCAGCACTGAAGGGCCCTGAAAGGGGGCTTGTTCTCATGCCTTTCTAACCTCAGATCCTGCCAGCAGCCCCCAGGGCCATGCCCTCAACCCTGCTGTACCTGCCATCAGCTGTCTCAGTTCCTCAGTAAGCTTTTAGGCTCCTTCACTGCTTTCTCCAACACCGCAGGCCAAACTACTTTTTCATTCCCATTACACTATTTTTTTTTTTTTTCTTGCCAGAAGATAGCATATTTTCTATCACATCATAGATAATTGTATCCATATCTGCATCCCCGGCCACGGTCCTGATTGTGTGTTCCCTGTGGTCAGCAACAGAAGCTGATTTGTCAGTTTCCAGAGCACCAACACAGGCCCGATAACACAGAAATTGCTCCTGATTGGTTTTTTGGTTTTTTTTGTTTTTTTTGTTTTTGCCGTACGCGGGTCTCTCACTGTTGTGGCCTCTCCCGTTGCGGAGCGCAGGGTCCGGACGCACAGGCCCAGCGGGCATGGCTCACGGGCCCAGCCGCTCCGCGGCATGCGGGATCCTCCCAGACCGGGGCACGAACCCGTGTCCCCTGCATCGGCAGGCGGACTCTCAAACACTGCGCCACCAGGGAAGCCCTGCTCCTGATTGTTTTAACATCTAAATTTAGACACACTTTGGAAGATTAGAGTTGTAGAACTGGCATTTTGGGGGAAGGTAGTATTATTTAAAAACACTTCAAGCACATTCTTTTTCACTCCATGTTACTGTGTGAGGGTGTGAACAAGAATGTATTTAAGATATATTGGCTCTATATTCTTTTGGCAAAATATACTTTGAAAATAATGTTCTTCCAATTATCCTTTAGCATTGGAATAGAAAATGTCAAATGGCACATCCATGTGGTTTCATTTTTTTGACAAATGTGGGTGGAAATCTTACAAGTGTTTTATATACAGAAAAACCCCACCTTTTGTGGACTTCGGTTCATATGTTATTATAATAATTCAAAATAAAAATTATGAAAAACCTGTATGTATAGCTTTTACATCTTTAAACCAAAATAAAATTGTAAATTAAATATAACATATCTATATCATCATTAAATGAAAATTGTTAGAGCTATCCTACTTTTTAGAGTTTTTTTGAGTTCTCTTTTGCTGTCAGATGAACAAGGTATTCTGCAACCAGTCTTTCATCTGACAGTTTATTGAGAATGTTTTTCACGTCATTAAATTTTCTACTGCAATGCTGTCGAAAAGAAATACAATGCAAGCCATACATGTAATTTCAAATTTTCAAACAGGCACATTAAAAGGTAAAAAGAAACAGGTGAATTTAATTTTAAATCATTTTTATTTAATCTAATATTTCCAAAACAGTATCTTTTTGACTTATAATTCATCTACAAAAATTATTACGGAGTTTTTGTGTTTTTGTTCTAACTCTTCAATAGCTGGTGAATATTTTATATTCACAGCACATCTCAGTTTGTGCTATATACATTTCAAGTGCTCAGTAGTTACCTGTGACTGCTTGTGGCCACTGTTGGGCAGCATGGTTCTGTAGGATCGAGAAAAGCATGCCTCCAGGAGGCATGTTTTGAGGTTATACGATATCAGTTTTTTAATATTTACTTTTTCTGCTCTAATGTACTGAAACTTTCAAGATGAACACATTTTCTCAATGTAGAGCATTGATGTGTGCGTGCTATAAAATGGTACAACAGTTTATTTCTTAATCTGTGCCCACTTAATTTCCCCAAATTTCTTCAGGAAAACAGTCGTCTAGAAAATGAGCTTCTGGAAAATGCAGAGAAGTTGGCAGAGTATGAGAATCTGACAAACAAACTTAAGCGAAATTTGGAAAATGTTTTGGCAGAAAAGGTAAGTCTGTTTAAATTTGATTTCCTGATATGTAGCCCCAAAGTGTAGTTCACTCAAAAGAGCAGAAGCTATGCCACCAAGAAAATTTCTTTTATGGAATTATTTATGTGACTAAAGGAAGCTGTCATTTTTGCAGGGATTTAATTTATACGAGGGAAACATGGCGTGGCACTGAGAAACAACCTCTGCTTTGACTGAACACATCGCTCTAGAATCTTCTCCCCATCATCTAATTGATGGTGTTTCTGCTTAAATGTCACATTCCTTTCATACTCCAGACACTGGGTGAACACCAGAAACTTGGGTCTTTGGTACGTTATAGGTCAGAGAAGGACACTTGGTAAAAATGACAACTTTGCCCTTTTCATTTTCTAGTTTGGTGACCTTGATCCCAGCAGTGCTGAATTCTTTTTGCAAGAAGAAAGGCTGACACAGATGAGAAATGAATATGGGCAGCAGTGCAGGGTGAGTGACTGAAGAGAACTCAGCAGAGGAGTGCCTGGGTTCAAATATTGCTTCACCATTTACTAGCTGTGTGACCATGAGCACATCACTTCATCTGCGGGTGTTTCAGTTCCTCACCTATGAGATAGCAAAAATAAGAGTACCCACCAGATAAGGTTGTTGTGGAGAGTCAATGAGTAAGTATATGTAAAGTGCTTAGAACAGAGCCTGAGACGCAGAAAACACTTAGCCTACGTGCTAGTTGTTAATGTTATTGTTTAGTATCCTGAAATATGAGAGAATCATGCAAACTGCATTTGTCTGCTTTATCTGGGTCGGAAATTGCCAGTAATTAGAGGAAAATAAAGTTTTATTCTAAGAGAAGGAAAATGTGGTCATGTTGATGTGCTTATTCCAAAACTAGTCTTTCCCAAACGATCAGCGCAGGCTGATAGAATTTGCTTTTGTTCTGTGAGGTTTTTTCCTGAATACAGTCCTCATTTTATTTACAAAATGCAAATGGAGCAGAAACCACTCAAGTCTTTAAGTAGTAAGTCATTACAAATTCCTACCAGAGGACACAAAAACATCCTTATAAATAATAGGAATCTTTGATTTTTTTAAAGAAGTAACTCTCCTAAGCTCAGGAATTTGGGTTTTTTTTTTTTTTTCCTTAAGCCACAGACACTTGTTTATTTTAACAAGGTAGGCATAACTGAGTTCTAACTGCTTTACATGAACATTGTACTCGGGCAAAAATGAAGAAAACAATCACCTCCTTATAAGGTAGTTCATAGCCTGCCTTCTCAGGAAATACACATGCACACTTTGAGAAAAGAAATGAAACATTTATGCCACTCTTGTAAATAAGTTATGGCTCTTGACTCTAATCAAGTAGAGGTGTTTTCTCCTATGCTTTTAGTTATTTCATCAGTAAAATCTGTCAGCTCTACCTCCAAAAATTCCCCAAATTTGTCCACTTATTTATTTATTTTTAAACAGTTTTTCATAACCATACAATTCACCCATTTAGGGTATATAATTCAGTCTCTTTTAGTTTATTCACAGAATTGTGCAACGATTACCATCATAAATTTTAGAACATTTTCATCACCCAAAAGGAAACTACCTCTCCACCTAGCTGTAATCTCTCCCATGACCCCCAGCCCTAGACAACTAATAATCTACTTGCTGTCTCTTTGGTTTTGCCTATTCTTTCCATCTCCTATCAATGCAATTATACAATATGTCATCCTTTGTGACTGGCTTCCTCCATTTGGCATACGTTTTCAAGGTTCATCCATACTGTAGCATGTATCAGTACTCCATTTCTTTCCATTGCTGAATAATATTCCATTATATAGCTGTACCACATTTTATTTAACCATTCATTAGTTGATGGACATTGGGTTATCTTGAATATTGTGAATAATGCTGCTGTGAACACTTGTGTGCAAGTTTTGCTTTGTTTTGTTTTGTTTTTAAACAGAAACAGACTCACAGACTTAGAGAACAAACTTATGGTTACCAGCAGGGAAGGGTGGGAGGGAGGGAGGGATAGACTGGGAGTCTGGGATTGACATGTACACACTGGTTTATTTATTTATTTATTTAGGCTGCTTTGTTGCTGCGTGGGCTTTCTCTAGTTGTGGTGAGTGGGGGCTACTCTTCATTGCCGTGTGCGGGCTTCTCATTGCGGTGGCTTCTCTTGTTGAGGAACATGGGCTCCAGGCACACGGGCTCAGCAGTTGCGGCACACGGGCCCAGCAGTTGCGGCACACGGGCCCTAGAGCATGCGGGCTTCAGTAGTTGGCAGTGCGTGGGCTCAGTATTTGCAGTGCATGGGCTCGGTAGTTGCGGCGTGAGGGCTCTAGGGTGCGCGGGCTTCAGTAGTTGTGGCATGTGGGCTCAGTAGTTGTGGCTCGTGGGCTCAGTAGTTGTGGCTCATGGGCTGTAGAGCGCAGGCTCAGTAGTTGTGCACGGGCTTAGCTGCTCCATGGCATGTGGGATCTTCCCAGACCAGGGGTCGAACCCGTGTGCCCTGCATTGGCAGGTGAATTCTTAACCACTGTGCCACCAGGGAAGTCCTGTGTGCAAGTTTTTGTGTGGACATACGCTTTCATTTCTCTTGGGTATGTACCTAGGAGTGGAATTCATGGGTCATATGATCACTGTATGTTTAACCTTTTGAGGAAGTGCCAATTTTTTTCCAAGATGTTTGCGCCATTTTACATTCCCACCAATATGAGACTTCTCCACATCCTTGCCAACAGTTGTTATTATATGTCTTTTTTAAAAAAATATCTTTATTGGAGTATAATTGCTTTACAGTGTTTTATTAGTTTCTGCTGTACCACAAACAAAGTGAATCAGCTATATGTATACATATGCAATCCCACCACTGGGCATATACCCTGAGAAAACCATAATTCAAAGAGTCATGTACCACAGTGTTCATTGCAGCACTCTTTACAATAGCCAGGACATGGAAGCAACCTATGTGTCCATCAACAGATGAATGGATAAAGAAGATGTGGCACATATATACAATGGAATATTACTCAGCCATAAAAAGAAACGAAACTGAGTTATTTGTAGTGAGGTGGATGGACCTAGAGTCTGTCATTACAGAGTGAAGTAAGTCAGACAGAGAAAACAAATATTGTATGCTAACGCACATACATGGAATCTAAAAAAATGGTACTGATGAACCTAGTGGCAGGGCAGGAAAAAAGACACAGATGTAGAAAACGGACTTGAGGACACGTGGGGGAGGGGAAGCTGGGCCGAAGTGAGAGAGTGGCATGCACATATATACACTACCAAATGTAAAATGATGGCCAGTGGGAAGCTGTTGCATAGCACAAGGAGATCAGCTCGACGCTTTGTGACGACCTAGAGGGGTGGGATACGGAGGGAGGCTCAAGAAGGAGGGGATATGGGGATACATGTATGTCTTTTTTATTTTAGCCATCCTAGTGGGTATTAAGTGGTATCTCATTGTGAGTTTGATTTGCATTTCCCTGATGGCCTATAACACTGAGTATCTTTTCATTTGCTTATCTTCTTTGGAGAAATGTGTCTTCGGATCCTTTGCCGAATATTTAAATGTGTTATTTGTCTTTTTATTATTAAGTTGTAATAGTTCTTTATATATTCTACAATCAAGTCCCTTATCAGATATAATTTACAAAAACTTTTCTCCTATTCTGTGGGTTGTGTTTTTTTTTACTTTTTTGTTGGTATCCTTTGAAGCACAAAAGTTTTTAATTTTGATGACGTACAGTTTATCTATTTTTCTTTTGTTGCTTGTGTTTTTGACATCACATCTAAGACTTGTATTGGTTTTTAAACTCCAGCTATTACAAGACCAAGTAGATGAACTCCAGTCTGAGCTGGAAGAATATCGTGCACAAGGCAAAGTGCTCAGACTTCCCTCGAAGAACTCACCGTCAGAAGAACTTGATATTAACAGTGGTTGCCTCGAGCCTGACCAGGGTAAGCCATTCAGACGCCATCTTTTCAGAGTCTCTGCCTTTGGCTTTTGTTTTTAAAACCATGGTTGAATGTAGAATTGCAAAATGTTGGCAATCCCGCCCCACCCACCACCACCACCACCACCCTCCCGCCCCCCCC
>NW_006771308.1:877605-878860 GCF_000442215.2 Lipotes vexillifer
GACCCAGCAATCCCACTACTGGGCATATACCCTGAGAAAACCATAATTCAAAAAGAGTCATGTACCACAATGTTCATTGCAGCACTATTTACAATAGCCAGGACATGGAAGCAACCTAAGTGTCCATCAACAGATGAATGGATAAAGAAGATGTGGCACATATATACAATGGAATATTACTCAGCCATAAAAAGAAACGAAACTGAGTTATTTGTAGTGAGGTGGATGGACCTAGAGTCTGTCATTACAGAGTGAAGTAAGTCAGACAGAGAAAACAAATATTGTATGCTAACGCACATACATGGAATCTAAAAAAATGGTACTGATGAACCTAGTGGCAGGGCAGGAAAAAAGACACAGATGTAGAAAACGGACTTGAGGACACGTGGGGGAGGGGAAGCTGGGCCGAAGTGAGAGAGTGGCATGCACATATATACACTACCAAATGTAAAATGATGGCCAGTGGGAAGCTGTTGCATAGCACAAGGAGATCAGCTCGACGCTTTGTGACGACCTAGAGGGGTGGGATACGGAGGGAGGCTCAAGAAGGAGGGGATATGGGGATACATGTATGTCTTTTTTATTTTAGCCATCCTAGTGGGTATTAAGTGGTATCTCATTGTGAGTTTGATTTGCATTTCCCTGATGGCCTATAACACTGAGTATCTTTTCATTTGCTTATCTTCTTTGGAGAAATGTGTCTTCGGATCCTTTGCCGAATATTTAAATGTGTTATTTGTCTTTTTATTATTAAGTTGTAATAGTTCTTTATATATTCTACAATCAAGTCCCTTATCAGATATAATTTACAAAAACTTTTCTCCTATTCTGTGGGTTGTGTTTTTTTTTACTTTTTTGTTGGTATCCTTTGAAGCACAAAAGTTTTTAATTTTGATGACGTACAGTTTATCTATTTTTCTTTTGTTGCTTGTGTTTTTGACATCACATCTAAGACTTGTATTGGTTTTTAAACTCCAGCTATTACAAGACCAAGTAGATGAACTCCAGTCTGAGCTGGAAGAATATCGTGCACAAGGCAAAGTGCTCAGACTTCCCTCGAAGAACTCACCGTCAGAAGAACTTGATATTAACAGTGGTTGCCTCGAGCCTGACCAGGGTAAGCCATTCAGACGCCATCTTTTCAGAGTCTCTGCCTTTGGCTTTTGTTTTTAAAACCATGGTTGAATGTAGAATTGCAAAATGTTGGCAATCCCGCCCCACCCACCACCACCACCACCACCCTCCCGCCCCCCCC
>NW_006771308.1:878870-885289 GCF_000442215.2 Lipotes vexillifer
GCTGTTTCACTTGTGGTCTGTTTTTTTCATTTGTCCTTGAAGTCTTTATGAGAATATTTCCATCTGATTTTTATATGCATCAACAAAGAAATGGAAAAATCAAACCACAAGGATATTTGCTTCGTTTGTTACAAAAAAAAAAAAACTGGCCACAAGTGTGAGAATCCAGGCCTTGGGAGTGTTAGAATTCAGTCACTGAGCTATTGCTGAATCCTCCCTTTCTAAAAGAGTGCCTAACTGGTATGACAGTGTTTTGGAGAGCGAGCCAGCCAGAAACCACAAAATTTGATTTCCTTATGCTGGCTGTGCTAAATGTCTGCAAAACAACAAATAAGATAAATAAACCTTGGTTGTCCGTACCTTTGAGGAGGATTTTGAGTAGCAAGGTTGGAAGGCAGAGTCATTTGGGAACCCTCCTACATTCATTATCAGCTCTTTTCCTCCCTCCTGGCATCCTGCCCCTTTCCTCCAGTGTGTTGAATTTCAGTTTCAGAAAGGGTTTATAATCAATTCTTCATCATCAATAGTTTTCCCCACTGCTCCTTGGAACAGGAGTGCAGGTTCTTACAAGGGTTGTTTATTCTTCTCCTTACCTATTTATTCTGGAATAAATAAGGGATTGGGGAGGGGACAGGGACAGGCTTGAACACCTTTCCTCTGATTCTAAGTCTGTACTCTGTAGCCTTACTGTGGTATAAGAATGGAGCCCAACTGATATGATGTATCTCAGAAGCTTTTCTGGGCTTTTCCATAGATGACCAAGGGCTGGGAGTTCTCCTCATGGGTACATGAGGCTGTGTCATCTTGGGGTGGTTTACACCCCAGGTATCGCTTCTCAGTTGGGGATGTGCCACGATAGATGAAGAGAAAGCCCAAAGCAGGACTGCCGATTCCAGATGCTAGACTTACGCTCTTTCTTGCATCTGCCTGTGTATCTCCACATGAAAAGCTTTTTTGCGTCCCCTGCCTTAAGAGATTTCCACGTAGTAGTAGATGTAAATCATTTTGTCTTTGTACTAGCTCAGCCCTCAGCTTATGCTTCACATTTCAGTGTCCTTCTCAGTCATCATCATGGGCAGTTGCAGAGGTGAACTCATATGAATGAGTTGAGAATTTTCTATCGAATCTGCCTATATCCAGGTTCCTAACCTATGCCCTATTCTTTAAAAAAATTTAGCTGATAATTTAAGGTAAGGCCCTATCTGCACTACAGGAAATTAATATTACAATACTGAATCTTTTGTAATGTTGAGGGGTGGGTTGGATATCTTGACCCATGAAGTTAACACCTCAAAGCATAGCAAGTATGCTGGCCATTCATTCTCCTGCCACATTGCCCCTCTGCTAACTTGTCACTCAGTATTCATTGGATGGAAAGAAGGCTGATTGGTTTGACCTAACTACCTCACTCTGCAGGATTTTCATTAGGAGGAGGTCACCTTTAAGCAACAATTTCCACATCTATTCCCACCTGCTATTCTGTTGGATTCTACTAAGGTTTGGTACATTGCCTGTACATGAAAGAATCTGTTCACCGTCACTTTTTCTTGTTTTTCCTAATACTTAAAAACAAGACACTTCTCTTGGCTTCTGTTGTTTCCTAGTAGATCTCATCTGTAGTAATTTAAGCTAAAAATTATTCCTCAATTAAACTGGATATCCTTCCTTAGATGCCAGTTGTGTTATTGAAAGAACCTGCTGCAGGGTCAACAGATCCGATGTGTTTTCAGGGCTTGGTTCTGAAGAATGCAATCCATTGAATATGAGCATCGAGGCGGAGCTGGTCATCGAACAGATGAAAGAACAACATCACAGGGACTTGTGTTGCCTGAGACTGGAGCTTGAAGATAAAGTAAGACCTTTTTATCAGTCCTGTTCTCTGATTTCTTTGAGCTCTGACAAGCTTTTGCATGTAGGACATTCTCAATTCTTTTTTCTCAAAGAGCGGCACTTTCTATACATTTCCTCTTGTGTCCTGTTGCCTACCAGGAACGCATTACCTCAGCATGGTTTCACAGGCCAAGGGTGAGGCCTTTTCCTCATAGGAGAGAGTTTCTTAAAAATGTGGTATCTTTAGTCCTAGCAAGCATGGAACTTGCAGATGATTACATTATTTCCAGCTCATTGAAAGACATCTTAATAAAACTAAAAATCCCTTCGATATAGCATTACTTCCTAAATTAGGTACGAATTCTGAATCTTGGCCTTCAAAACCCTTTACCATGTTGCTTTAGGTTATATTTCCAGTCTTCTCTTTTAGCATTCCTTTGAGTTACCTTATGTTCCAGCCAAACTAGGTAGTTTGCTGCTCTTCATCAACCTGTCCTCTTTTGCTCATGCTATTACGTGTTGTGTTATTATTTCTTTCTACCTCTTGAAAATCTACTTAACCTTCAGACTTTATATCAAATGCTGCCTCTTACATTCCTGAATTCTCCCAACCAAATGTGATTTTTCCCTCCTTTGAATCCCAGGTTACATTGTAACTATTTTTCCTATACCTTTTATATGTTTTATTCTGACTTGTAGTATACTTTTTTGTAGTTGTCGTGAGCATGTCTGGAGTGGTTTTTCCTTAATGACAGGGGCTATGTCTTACCCAACTTTGTGTCCCCACGAGGCCTGCAGGGTACCTGACAGGTGTTAAACAAATACTTAAATTTAATTAACTATGTTAAGGCCCTGAGTTTGTCTCCCTGAGTGGAGACAAATGGTATCTCTGTGAAGGTCTAGTCAGTTTTAATAGAGTTGTTCAGAAACTAATAAAATTCAACCAAGTTAAAAAGGTAATCAAACCATGCCTGACTTAAAAATACCTTATTTAATGTGTTTTTGAATTGTTACTTTAAAACAAAGAATGGGAAAACTGAGGAATGTCTTGTAGGAGAAAAGTAATTACTGCCCCATCACCTTTCCATGCATGGCCTTGAGTTGAATAACATTGTGGTGGTTTTACTTTCTGGCTTCAGGTGCATCATTATGAAAAGCAGCTAGATGAAACCAAGGTTGCCTGTAAAAAGGAGCAGGAGAACGTGAAGCAAAAGTATGAGAATGAAGTGCACATCTTGGAAGAACAAATAAGTGACCTTAAAAATGAAATTGCAGAACTTCAGGGCCAGACAGTGGCACTCAAGGAGGTACAACACACGGCTATCTGCAGACATGAGGAGGAGAAAAAACAACTGGAAATGAAGTGGGATGAGGAAAAGGCTCACCTGCAGGAGGAGCTGAGGCTGGAGCATGAGATGGAGCTAAGGGCTAGGCTGCAGCAGGCAGAGGAAAGCTTTAATGGAGAGAGGGAAAAACTCATTCAAAATGGTGCCTGGACAGAAGAGAAGGTGAGAAGCTTGACTCAGGAACTAGAACAAGTTCACCAGGAACAGCTGAAAAGCCTGGTGCAGAAGCATACTCTTGAGAAAGAGGAATTGCAAAAAGAGCTCTTGGAAAAACACCAAAGGGAACTACATGAGGGAAGGTAAGAAAATGGGGGAAATGGAGGAACCTGGGGCACCGTTTCTTGGGGGCACCAGAAATCCCAGTCAATTAAGGAGACTTTGAAAAATCAGAAGACATAATAGCCCACTGACTGACTAGATTCTTTTTTAGTTTTTCAGATTGTTTTGCCGTTGTTTAGATATAAGCCTACCTTGGGGTATTGAAACTTTTTTTTAGAAAGAGGAAAGTATTTTTTGTATCAGGCATGTACTTTTTAAGGTTCCAGATGAGGATAAGATTATCACAAATGTGATTTCTTCCTAGTTCAGTCTTGCTGTTTTCTGAGAAAGGCCATTTATAAGCTAGATTCTGGGCAAAGTTACATTTCTTTCCAGAGTTATGAAACACCATTTTGTGCTTACTTTCCTCACGTGAAATCTCAGGTACTTTTCAGGGCTTTGGTGCGTCATACTTTAACCCGGTGCTACTTTATTAAATAAAAAGCAAAACATAATGAATTTGTTAATATGTGTGGTTTATATGACTATTTATCCACCAATGTCTACTTAATTAAAATGGAAGAATTTTATGTATTTCCCAAATTAGGGTTTAGGCTAATATGCATTTGAACATTTAATGTGAAATGTCAGCCTACGTTTTTGGCTAAAAATCCATAAACAAATACATCTGGGAGTAAACCAAAGAATCTGGTTTCTAAATTTTCCTTCTAAATGCAGAAAGAGGTAAGTAAGTCTTTTAAATTAATTATGGCTGCCAGCATTGGCTCTCAGAAATGAGATCCCTTCTCAGTATAACTGAATCACATAGGAATAAGTGAAGACCATGTTTAGAAAATATTTAAATTGTTTGCTTGGCTGCTTCTTCTATGCATGGGAAAATGTATTTTGTTTGCTTCTGGAGTTGATGGCAGTTTCAGTAATGCTGTATGTTGACCACATTTAGGGAAAAAATGGAAACTGAGTGTAATAGAAGAACCTCTCAGATAGAAGCCCAGTTTCAGGCTGACTGTCAGAAAGTCGCTGAGAGATATGAAAATGCTCTGCGAAGTCTGGAGGGGCACTACCGCCGAGAGCTGAAGGAGGCCCTGGAACAACAGCGCGAGGAGAGATCCCAGTGGGAGTTTGAGAAGGATGAGCTCACCCAGGAGTGTGCAGAAGCCCAGGAGCAGCTTAAAGAGACTCTCCAGAGAGAGAAAGCGACTTCTCTGGTCCTGACCCAGGAGAGAGAGATGCTGGAGAAAACATACAGAGAACATTTGAATAGCCTGGTTGTTGAGAGACAGCAGCTACTCAAAGACCTGGAAGATCTAAGAACTGTGTCCGAAAGTCAGCAAAGTCTGCTGTCCAGCCAGATACTTGAGCTGAAGAGCAGTCACGAAAGAGAACTGAAGGACCGTGAGCAGGTCCTGTGCCAGGCAGGCGCCTCGGAGCAGCTGGCCAGCCAGAGGCTTGAAAGGCTCGAAAGGGAACGTGACCAGGAGAGGCAGGAAATGATGTCCAAGCTTCTGGCCGTGGAGAGTGTCTACAGAGCGACCTGTGAGAAAGCAGATCGAGAGAGGGCTGAGATGAGCACAGAAATCTCCAGGCTTCAGAATAAAATGAAGGAAATGGAGCAGGTGGGATCTCCTCCCTCCAGGCTTCAGAATGGCTGCCAGGCAGTGGGAAGGGAGGAAGTGGCAGGAAGTGGAGCCATGTCCCTGCTCCAGCAAGGAGAGCAGCTGTTGGAAGAGAACGGAGGCGTCCTCTTAAGCCTGCAAAGAGCTCATGAACGAGCAGTGAAGGAAAATGTGAAAATGGCAACTGAAATTTCTAGGTTGCAACAGAGGCTGCAAAAATTAGAGCCAGAGTCAGTAATGTCTTCTTGTTTAGATGAGCCAACTACTGGGTTTTTTGGAAATTCCGAGGAACAAACAGAGCCATTTTTACTGCCAAACCGAATGAAACAAGTAGAAGGTGGAACAATGCAGCACGTCCTAAGTGACCTGCAAGGCGATGAGGTCCGGGATCTGGAAAGTACGGGGACAAGCTCTGGTCAGAGACAGGAGGTCAGAATAGAGGAGTCTGAAGCATCAATAGAGAGTTTTTCTGAGCTTGAAAATAGTGAGGAGACCAGGACTGAAACCTGGGACCTAAAGAATCACATTGGCCAGCTTCAGGAACAACTAATGATTTTACGCGCAGACTGTGACCGAGCTTCTGAAAAGAAACAGGACTTACTTTTTGATGTTTCTGTGCTAAAAAAGAAATTAAAGACGCTTGAAAGAATCCCTGAGGCTTCCGCCAAGTATAAATTGTTATATGAAGATGCTAGTAGAGAAAACGAGTGTCTTCAGGAAGAGCTGAGAGTGATGGAGACGCGGTACGATGAAGCACTAGAAAATAACAAAGAACTCACTTCAGAAATGTTCCGATTACAGGATGAGCTAAAGAAAATTGAAGAATTGACTGAAACATTCCTTACCCTGGAAAAGAGTTATGACGAGGTCAAAAGAGAAAATGAGGAACTGCATGTTCTGGTTTTGAGACTTCAAGACAAGGTGGAGAAGCTGCAAGAAAGAGCTGTGCTGCCGTATGACTGCTTCTCCTTATGGGAAGCCCATTTAGATAACCTGGAAGTCGGACCTGATGAAAAGGTCCTTGAACTAAATCAGACACCGGAAGAGTGTGTACCAAAGATTATGAATGTACCCCATATTATAGAAGAACATTGTCAAGAAAACCAGTACCTAGAGCAGGAGAATACACAGCTCTTAGAAAAAGTAAAAGCACATGAAATTGCCTGGCTACATGGAACGCTCCAGACACATCAAGAAAAGCCTGGAGTACAGAACCAAGTAATACTGGAGGAAAACGCTGCTCTCCTCAGCCTTCAGGACAAACACTTTCAGCGCCAGGCCACAATCACAGAGTTAGAACGGGAGAAGCAGCAGCTGCAGGAGCTGACTAGGAAGTTGAGGGAAAGAG
>NW_006771308.1:885365-888886 GCF_000442215.2 Lipotes vexillifer
GAAAGAGTCACTGCTTTAGTTAAGCAAAAAGATGTACCTTCTCAAGGAGAAAAGGAGGAAGAGCTGAAGGCAATGATGCATGACTTGCAAATCACGTGCAGTGAGATGCAGCAAAAAGTTGAGCTTCTGAGGTAATGTATGTACCTTCTACACCTCACGGAATCCCACAGAGCACCTCACCAAATCTAACTTCGCTGCTTGCTGTGCCTAGAGAAACTAACCTGTTAGTCTTCAAGAAGAGAGCAGTACTTTAGACTTCCTTCTGCTTCTGTGTCGTATTAACAAGTAGAATAACCCTGCCTAGGAGGCACTGCTTCCTCTATAGGAAATAAATGTCGTTCATTTAGGGTGTGAAAGTTCACGATGGAGAGTGTTAGTTGTTTAACCATGTGCATCATCAATGTGTGTCAAGTCTTTAACTCTTTTGTAGCACTTCACTTGGATGGATAGTTTTGGTGGGGTTTTTTTGGCTAAATGTTGGTTATTTTCTTCATTTTGATGAAACAAGTTATATGAGAATGAATGCCTTTCGTGTATCATTAACTCACTTGGTAGATAAGGAGTCTCTTCTTACACTAATATAGAAGAAGTGTTGTGTCTCATGGCTTATAGTTTTTCACTTATATCACTTGAAGTGCAGGCTGATATTCTGTAAACATTGGAAATTTATCTTAGAACATATAATTTTTTGAGGAGCTATCAGATTCTGATAAACATGCTTGAAGAACAAAGACAAAACTGATACTAATTTGAACCACTGCTCACTCAACTTTATAAAATATGATTGCAATAGCCTTCTAACAAATTAGGTTCAAAAAAAAACTTGTAAAATACTACATCATGTCTGAAATATCTTAAAGATATGAAAACACAAAATAATTCTGGGCGTAGTTTTTCCTCATCTTACTTCAGGCCATATTTAGTTCTAAAAATCATAATGAGATGAAAGAAATCACAAAGTAAACATTCGCGTACATATTTTGACATGGCCCTTTCATTTATGTAGTGAATCTTCTTTCTCTAGGTACCCTGGGGTTTAAAACTGGAGCTCACACAGCTTAGTAATATGGCTTTTGTCTTTTAGGAGCAGGCAGGACTTCAGACTGAAATAAATAATTTGCTCAAAGCATATGCCTGCCACTGAGAAAGTCAGCAACCAGGATGGGCATTGAGTCTCCTTTCTGTCTCCATGCTCAGGTGTTTCAGTCACACTTCCCTAATGTCTTTTAGTGAAATTCTTACTTCCCAAAAGAAATGAGTCAATATGTCGTAGCTTGATTTCCAAGCACCAAGAGACTACTAATTTAGGCTTTTCTTTTTAACTAGCATGGAATATGTGTTTAATTGGAAGTTACTATAAAGTATTTTCCAAAGATGCCAGATGCCTGCCTTGTTATAACTATTTTTTAAAAATCTCTGTACTTCAGATATGAATCTGAGAAGCTTCAAGAGGAAAATTCTATTTTGAGAAATGAAATTACTACTTTAAATGAAGAAGACAGCATTTCTAACCTGAAATTAGGGAAATTAAATGGATCTCAGGAAGAAATGTGGTAAGACATATATTTAAATGTTCTTAAGGCATTTCTGTGAGGACTAAAACTATTTTACTTCAACTGTTAGAGCCTAACTGTTAAGTTATATTTTCATTGTCCCTTTAGGCAAAAAATAGAAACCGTAAAACAGGAAAAAGCTGCAGTTCAGAAGATGGTTGAAAATTTAAAGAAACAGGTAAGGAGAGAATATTTCCCAATGTTTCCTGATTCTAAAATTTTTTTTTTTTAATTTGAAATTTACAGCATGTGCTACTGGAAACGTAGCTAATAATGGTAAGGTTGTAAATCCTGAGTTTCAAAATGGAAACTCACCTCATGCTAATTCTAAACTAGGTTTCTATTTTTTGTGAATATAATCATGTATATATTATTTCTAGACTCTGGTGCTGAATACTAGCTTTATAATCAGTGGGAGTGGGGAGGTGATAACCTCTAAAACCGAACCTGTGAAATACTAGCTCTTTGTTGCCTGTGGTTTTGTTTTGTTTTGTTTTGTTTTGTTTTGTTTTGTTTTTAATTAGATTCAGTTGTGCTCTTTGTAGCAGATGGCTTTTTTTTTTTTTTTTAATATGTATTTATTTTGTCTGCGCCAGGTCTTAGTCGCAGCACACGGGATCTTTGTCGCAGCATGCGGACTCCTTAGTTGCAGCATGCACGCAGTATCTAGTTCCCCAACCAGGGATCGAACCAGGGCCCCCTGCATTGGGAGTGCACAGTCTTACCTGCTGGACCACCAGGGAGGTCCCCACATGTGGTTTTGATTCATGTTAGCTCCTTCCTCTTTCCTCACCACAATTAAAAGCAGAAAGTTAAGAACAGCATTTTACAGATATAGAATACTAGTTAATCCGTGTATATTTTCACAGAATTATGATTTATTTAGATAGCTTGTGCCTTTCAGTGCCCAATTTGTATAATCTCAACAATATGCAATTGTGTGGGGAAAAGCCATTTGAGAATCTGTCTGAAACAGTCAAAAGACAAGGACATCCTGGGAAAAGACTATTTTCAGCACTTGAAATAGACAAGGTGTTAACGTCCAAAATATATTCTGTACTGTTATAAACAAATTGCAAAATGGAGTAGAAAACTGAATGATTTATATGATTGGTCAAGTCAGAAAAAAAGAAGAGAACATATAAAAAGATGGTTAGCCTCATTAGTAATTAGGGAAGGGCAAATTAAATAAGTTTCTTTTTTTCACCTGTCAGATTAGCAAAAATTAAAGATTGATCTGGTCTAGTATTAAAAAGGGAATGAGGAAACAAATATACTCATACATTGTTGATAGGACTATAAGTTGGTAGTCTGTGAGGAAGACATTGTGGGGATATTGATCAAAACAGTAATGTAGGGCTTATGTCAGTATAAAAAAGCCATGGGGGGGGGCTTCCCTGGTGGCGCAGTGGTTGAGAGTCCGCCTGCCGATGCAGGGGACACTGGTTCGTGCCCTGGTCCGGGAAGATCCCACATGCCGCAGAGCGGCTGGGCCCATGAGCCATGGCCGCTGAGCCTGCGCGTCCGGAGCCCGTGCTCCGCAACAGGAGAGGCCACAACAGTGAGAGGCCCACATACCGCAAAAAAAACAGTAATGTATATGCACGCCTTCTAACCCAGCAGCCCTACTTCCAAAAATAAGATCCTAAATACAAAATGCTACCATGTGTAAATGAATTTTCCAAAAGATTGTTTTGTTTCTTCATAATTAAAAGAAAAAATGATAATAAACCTATATGTCTATCAGTGTGGGAATGGATAAATACAGTATGGAATGTCTTGATACATGGAATACCCTATAGCAGGGGTCCCCAACCCCCGGGCCCGTAGACCACTACCGGTCCACAGCCTGTTAGGAACCGGGCACACAGCAGGAGGTGAGCGGTGGTCAAGAGTGAAGCTTCATCTGCTGCCCCCCATCACTCGCGTTACCGCCTGAGCCATCCCCCTCCCCTGACCCCACCCTCC
>NW_006771308.1:889020-903695 GCF_000442215.2 Lipotes vexillifer
CCCTGACCCCACCCACCCCCCACCCCTCCCCAGCCCAGGTCCGTGGAAAAATTGTCTTCCATGAAACTGGTCCCCGGTGCTAAAAAGGTTGGCAACGGCTGCCCTATAGCCACTAAAAATATAGCATGTGGTGGTTTCTGAATGCACCGATTTGGAAAGATAAGAGTCTGTAAGATATTTAAGTGGAAAAAGCAGACTATCCAAACATCTGAAATAATGCAAATTTTTGTTCTAAAGAAGGAAAAAACTACACGTACATAGGTCTGTATATGCATAGAAAACAATCTGTAAGGATACGTACCCAGCTGTGAACAGTGGCTACCCCCGTGGAGTGGGATCGGACAGAGTGTCTGTCACTTCTTCATACACTTCTGAACTGATTGACTTTGTAATAACGAGTATGTATTTTTTCTGCTATTAAATGTGTGTGAGTGTGTGTGTGTGTGTGTGTGTATAACTTTACACAGAGAAGGTAAAACAATTAGTCTCTAAATATATTTTTAGCAGAAGTAGGATAACTAGTTTTTAAGACTTATTTCAATTTTAATTAGATTTCAGAATTAAAAACCAAAAACCAACAGTTGGATGTGGAAAATATGGAGCTTAGCCAAAAAAATTCTCAAAATCAGAAAGAACTGCAAGAAGTTAATCAACGTCTGGCAGAAATGCTAAGTCAGAAGGATAAAGAGCCAGGACACAGTACATGTGAGGAATGGGAACAAGAGAAGTCTAATCTAAAAGAAGAACTGGAACACTGTAAAGTGCAGGTATGGTCTACAGCCACTCTACAGCCTTTCTGGAGGAAATCCCAGTAAATAAAAGAAATGCTTATATTTAATTTCTTATACATAAAGTCCTAATTATTAAAACAGTGTGGTGTTCGCACTTGAATAGACAGATAAGTGGAAGAGAAAGTCTAGAATTAGACCCAAATACCTATGGAAACTTAGTATATAACAAAGGTAGCTTCTCAAATCCCTGGGGTAAAGATGGAGTTTTTAATAAGTGGTGCCTAGATAACTGGGTAGACAACTGAAAATAAAATTAGATCCATATCTTATACCATACATAAGGGTAAACTCCAGTTGGATTAGGAGTCTAAATATAAAAGGTAAAACATACAAGTACTAGTAGAAACTGGGCAAATTCATCTTTAGGCTTGGTGTAGAGAAAGGCTATGTAACTATGACTCATAAACTAGACGCAAAAAATGACCTGATTAAATTTTTTAAATTTTTGCATGACCAAGAAAATACCATAAACAAAGTCAAAAGACAACTCACAAACTGGGAGAAAATATTTGCATCATATACCACCAAGAGTGGAGCTAATATCCCTACTATGTAAAGAACTCTTAAAAGTCATAGGGCTTAGGAGCAAAATCTGATAGCCAAATGGGAAAAAATACATGAACAAAAATTCACACACAAAAAAAAGAGATAAAAATGGCCCTCAAACCTTGAAAAAATGTTCAAAATTACTCAGAATTAGAAATGCAAATAACACTGATATCTCATTTCTCACCTATGTGATTGGCAACAATTTAAAAATATAACAACATATTCTGTTGGCAAGGGTTTGGGAAAACAGGCACTTTCATACATTGCTGGTGGAATATAAACTGATACTGTATTTATGGAAGGAAATTTGGCAAATCTAACAAAATTACATATGTACTTACCTTTTGTCCTAGCAATCTGACTTCTAGGAATTTACCCTAAAGATATTCCTCTAAAAATATGAAAATTCACTGCAAAGCGTTGGTTATTCATTGCAGCATTGTTTGTAACTGCAAAATATTGGAAACAACCTAGATGCCCATACATCAGAGAGTGTTGGATAAATGTAATGGGTATAGCCACACATGGAGTAGTATTATACAGCTATAAAAAAAGAAAAAGAAAGAATGGACAAATGAGAAAGATCTCTTGGTGTGAAATGATTTCCAGGACATACTGTTAGGTGAAAAAAGAGCTCAATAGAGTATCTAAGATAGTATGTCTCCGTCCATGTAAGAAAGAAGGGGATATTAGAAAATACACATGTATTTGTGTAAAAGAAATACGGGAATGATAAACCAGATAACTAAAGAGATGGTTACCTGTAGAGGGCGAGTGGGAAAGGGATGGAAGAGAGGAATGGGAATGTGATAGAAGGAATGAGGAAGGGAGTGACACTTCTGAGAACATTTTCACATAGCTCTGACGCTTAGAACCATAGTAATGTTTTACATACTCTTCGCATACCCCCTCAAATAAACACACAATTAAAATCAATCCAAAAAACAAAGATGGGGGGGGTACTAAAATGGAACACTAACAAATAAACCTAACTATTGTAAATGGATAACAGCTACAATGTGGAAGAAAATAAGTAATTTAGAAATTAGTATCTTGACTGTATACAGTAGGGTTAAGACAAAAAGAAATGTACATAAGGCAATAATAATCTAGTCAGTAAATGTGTTTCTCATGGGGGTGTATGTTAGTAATTCTGGAACTACTCTGTGTACACTGGAATTGAACAAATAAGTAAACGTATTGTAGATAATAACTGCGTTTCTCATTTTTGGAAAAGGAAGTTGCAAGTGGGGAAACTGAGAAGGCTAAAATGAACCCTCTGATATTGGATTGGAATTTGAGGTATTAGTATAAACTCGTATTTCTTAATATATAGACAGATAGATAGATACAGAGATGTAGATGTGTGTATATGGATCGAGTTCCCAGATCTTGGTTTCTAAACATTATTCTCGTATAAGAAGAGCCCGAGCTACTTGGAAAAATGATTGCTCCCAAGACTGGGGCAGGATCAATTCAAGATAAGCCTGGAACATCTCATGGTGTCAGAAAGAAAAAGGTGCCCCGCAAAAGATGGGGCATGTCAAAAGGACAGGGCACAACCTGAGAAAGCTCCTAATTGCCAAAGCTGGAATAATCTGATCAACAAAATAAAGCATAGCATAAAATAAGTATAATTATAAAATGCAAAATAAAATATCTATAGGTCCACACTGTTATTAAAAAAAATTGAATACATAAATAACGGGGGGAGAAATAACAGCTCTTCCTTACAAGAGAATTCCAATTAATACTTGTAGGAAGAAAGAAGGAAATAGAAAGTCTTCATTAGGCAAACACCAGAGTAGTAATTGTTGTAGATAAAATCCACTGATAGACACTAAAATCAATAAGCAAAAGCTTAAGGAACAACACTATTTGCATGGTCTCGAAACATGTCCCCCCAGAGAAAGATAGTTAACTTTACAGCAAAGAAATCTTCAAAAACGAACTTAGAAATCATGTTGATGCCATTTTAGTGGAAAGTCTATTAAAAGTAGTTTGGGTTAGTTCCACTGAGTATAAGGACAAATGATATTAAACAGTGTGTCACTGAATTTGTACTAGTGTTTCCTTAATGCTGCCTTTTGTGAACTTGCTAAGTTTCCCCAGGCTAAATGAATATGTGTATTATATGACTTTTTAAATTTTTTCTTAGTCTTCCACTTTAGTGTCTTCTCTGGAGGCAGAACTTTCTGAAGTTAAACTACAAATTCACATTGTGGAACAGGAAAACCTCCTTCTCAAAGATGAACTGGAGAAAATGAAACAAGTAAGATCGTGTGTTGCTTAGGTGGGGACAGGAGGTATGGGGGGGGCTCATAGAATAATATGCACCTGATGGTCTGACTTTTCTAGCCACCAAATGTCCTTTTTACTGGGTCCTGTTAACTAGCTTATTACTTAGTAAAGTTGAGGGCTTGCAGTACAAGTCTATTTATAAGGGCTCCTATTGCTAATTCTCTAAATGTTGTTCTAGTTATGTAACTTACATGTTGTAGACTGACATTCTGTTACTATAAATGAACCATAACCACTTCAGTTTAAGAAATTTGGGCTTCCCTGGTGGCGCAGTGGTTGAGAGTCCGCCTGCCGATGCAGGGGACACGGGTTCATGCCCCGGTCCAGGAAGATCCCACATGCCGCAGAGCGGCTGGGCCCGTGAGCCATGGCCGCTGAGCCTGTGCGTCCGGAGCCTGTGCTCCACAACGGGAGAGGCCACAGCAGTGAGAGGCCCACATACAGCAAAAAAAAAAAAAAAAGAAAAGAAAAGAAAAGAAATTTGTTGCTCTACCTTCTCCCGGCCAGGTGTTAAATAATATAAATTTGTCTAAAAAGATGGTGACTTTCCTACTCATAACTTTAATAACTATTCACCCAGATTTGTGAGACAACAGGTGAAGCTGGTCCCTCATCATCCCTTTTTCTCATAGTGAGTTTGAGGCATCTATCTTGGGCAGAAGAGTAGATTCTAGAACATTATCAGGGAGGCAGTCTCACCTATGAATTTGGCTTTAAGAAGCACATTTCAAAGTTTCAAACAAAGACCTAATTTTAAGTATAAAAGAGGGTTCACCTTAATATATTCTGAACGTTGTCCAATTTTATTCTTTATTCTGAATTTTTCAATGAGCACATGAATCCCTCAGTTTGAGCAATCCTGATTTACACTAGGAGAATTTAGTTTTTCCATTTTATTTATTTGCTTCACCAAAGGATTACTTTAATATTATGATATTCTTAGATTAAAAAATTCTCTTATACCTATTCAGCCTATGAGCATAAAGGTGTCCTTCTCTGAATGCTGAGTCTGTACCACTGAGTGTGTTATGTTCATGTTGATTCCTGATTGACACCTGTAAGTCTTGATTTCCTAATAGGATTATAAGACTCTCAGGGAATTTGTATCTCTTACAGTGCCTAATACAGTACTGGTACCCGATAGGTGCCAGTACTTTTCAAGTCAGATGCTGCTATGCAAAGTTTATCTGTTCTGCCATAGCAGAAGCTGTCTGTCCATATAAACATTCCAGAAGTTAAAAGGCTCTTCTGTGGTATATAAGTATTCCAGAGCTGTTATTACTAAATTCATCCTAATTAACTTGGGCATACTTTTCTCCTTTATCATTTTCTGTCTGTTGTTCAACCTTTCAGATGATAATGGTGGATTCCAAATCCATAGCATGGGAAATGTATGCTTTGTGATTTTGCCAAGCTAGGGATCAGAAGAAAAGAAGCTGAGTTGGGACTAAAACAGTATGATGAGGACATCATTTGGCACATTTTTATTGCATATTTTTTTGAAGCACTGATATAAATAGTGAGGTGGAAAACAGTGAGCCCTTTTGCTTTTGGTGGGCAGTTGTTCAAGGCACCTGGACTCTTGGATCACAAGAGTTAAGATGGTGTCAGCCCATTGTTGATTCCACACAGCTTGGACCTAGAAAGCCTGTGCTGCTCTGTATGACATAATAATTTCTTGTTCACAAAACATTTTTATTTGTATTATCTGTTGCATTGAAAAGAAACTCGAATAGCATCAGCAGTAGTCACATACCAGTCTGTAGACATCCAAAATGATACCAGGCTTTGTGAGGGTCTGGGGATGGGGTAGTGAGCAAAGGAAAAAAGGCCTTTGTTAACGAATGCCCAGGTTCTTTACACTTTCCTTCATCCTTCTGACTTATTTAGATTTGTAAATTATGCTGGATTTGTTGCCAGTTGAAGACAAGGTTCAATCCTTAAAGTCTATTTTATCATACTATTCCTAAAGCTAAATGTAAAAGAACTTCAGGTAAAACGTTGAAAGATGGCTGTAAAATCATAATGACAATAAATAACTGAAAATTGAAAGCCAAGTGAAGTAGAGGGAAATTGAAAACATATGAACGATGGGAAGGGTTAAGAAGTGTAAGAAACAGTCAGTCTCCTTAAAGCAGTGGCTGTGGGGAGGTGGAAATTGCTCCCCCACCCCAAGACATTTAGCAATGTCTGGGGACATTTTGGGTTTTCACACCCAGTGTATGGGGAGGTAGGCTGTGCTACTGGAATCTAATAGGTAACACCAGAGATGCTGCTAACTATCCTACAGTGCATAGGACAGTCTCCCACAGCAAGGAATTATTACCTGCCCCAAAATGTCAGTAGTGCTAAGGCTGATGATGAAAAGGAACAAAAAGTTTTCGGTTTGTCTTGATGCCATAAAGTTCAGAGGAAGAAGCCAGTGTGTCCATACCAGCAACCTTTTTCTTAGCAAGTCAAGTTAGGCATCTTCCAAAGGGAAGGGTATGCAGAACGAGCTGAAAAACACTGCTTGATTTATCTTTAAACTTGCCCTTGGGACTTCCCTGGTGGTCCAGCGATGAAAGACTTCATGCTCCCAATGCAGGGGGCCCGGGTTCGATCCCCGGTCAGGGAACTAGATCCTACATGCCGCAGCTAAGACCCAGCACAGCCAAATAAATAAATAAATATTTTAAAAAAACAAAAAACAAAAAAAACTTCCCCTTTTGTTGGTTGATGCCAATTCCATAGTCTTGATTGAAAAAGATTTTTTTTCTAGTTAAAAATCATGGGGAAAATGTTTTGTGCTGTATGTACATAAGTTAAGTTCATGACAGAATGGCAGTATGTTATTTATTTTATCCTGAAGGTAAAACAGAAAGCTAGGACCATTACTTAATGACTGGTTGATTTTGTCTAAGCAGACATTTCGGCAGTCAGTTGGAGAATAGAGAGAAGCCAGCAGGGAACGTTTTGTTAAAGTTAATTATAGTCCCCTAGAGTTTATATGTCCTGGGAAATATCTACAGATAGGGAAACAGCAGCAGCCATGAAAATGTCCTGTTTATAAATACATCTTTTTAAATACAACCATGAGACGTGATGGGTGGGCTTGTTTATCTCTTACAGCTGCACAGATGTCCCAATCTCTCTGACTTCCAGCAAAAAATTTCTAGTATTCTAAGCCACAATGAAAAACTGCTGAAAGAAAAGGAAGCTCTAAGTGAAGAATTAAATAGCTGTGTTGATAAGGTAGTAAAAATAAGACTTTTTTACAATCATTGGACAGCGTGTACCATAATGAGCATTTCTCTAATGCCAGTGGCACGTGGGCGGCTACATGTTAGCCTAAAAGTCTCCTAGAACAGCATTTTGTGACCCTGAAGCCATGATTTTTTTTTTCTCTTATTGAAGTATAGTAGATTTACAATATTGTGTTAGTTTCAGGTGCACAGCAAAGTGATTCGGTTATACGTGTATGTGTGTGTATGTACTTCTTTTTTTCCATTCTTTTCCATTATAGATTACAAGATATGGAATATAATTCCCTGTGCTATACAGTAAATCCTTGTTGTTTGTTTTAGATATGGTAGTGTATATCTGTTAATCGCATACTCCTAATTTATCCCTCCCTCCTCCTCCTCTTTTGGTAACCATAAGTATGTTTTCTATGTCTGTGAGTCTGTTTCTGTTTTATAAATAGTTCATTTGTACCATTTGTTAGATTCCAGATATAAGTGATATCATGTAATATTTGTCTTTCTCTAACTGACTTCACTTAGTATGATAATCTCTAGGTCCACATTATTTCATTCTTTTTTATGGCTGAGTAATATTCCATTGTGTGTATGTATCTTCTTTATCCATTCATCTGTCAGTGAACGCTTAGGTTCCTTCCATGTCTTGGCTGTTGTAAATAGTGCCGCTATTAACATTGGGGGGCATATATCTTTTTTAATTAGAGTTTTTGTCTTTTCTGGATATATGCCCAGAAGTGGGATTGCAGGATCATATGGTAACTCTATTTTTAGTTTTTTAAGGAACCTCCATACTGTTCTCCATAGTGTCTGCACCAGTTTACATTCTCACCACAATGAAGGAGGGTCCCCTTTTCTCCACACCCTCTCCAGCATTTATTATTTGTGGACTTTTTGATGATGGCCATTCTGACTGGTATGAGGTGATCCCTCACTGTAGTTTTGACTTGCATTTCTCTAATTATTAACAATATTGAGCATCTTTTCATGTGCCTGTTGGCCATCTGTATGTCTTCTTTGAAGAAATGTCTCTTGAGGTTTTCTGCCCATTTTTTAATTTGGTTGTTTGGTGTTTTTGTTTTTTTGTTTTGCTTTGATATTTAGTTGTATGAGTTGTTTGTATATTTTGAAAATTAATCCCTTGTTGGTCTCATCGTTTCTGCATGTTTTCTCCCAGTCTTAAAGTTGTCCTTTTGTTTTGTTGATGGTTTCCCTTTTTAAGTTTAATTAGGTCCCATTTGTTTATTTTTGCTTTTATTTCTTTTGCCTTGGGAGACTGACCTAAGAAAATATTGCTATGATTTATGTCAGAGAATGTTTTGCCTATTTTCTCTTCTAGGAGTTGTATGGTGTCATGTCTTATATATACGTCTTTAAGCCATTTTGAGTTTATTTTTGTGTATGGTGTGAGGGAGTATTCTAACTTCATTGTTTTACATGTAGCTGTCCAGCTTTCCCAATGCTGCTTATTGAAAGAGACTCTCTTTTCTCCATTATATATTCTTGCCTCCTTTGTCCAAGATTAAATGACTGTAGGTGTGTGGGTTTATTTCTGGACTCTCTATTCTGTTCCATTGATCCATATGTCTGTTTTTGTGCCATTACTGTACTGTTTTCATTACTATAGCTTTGTAGTATTGTCTGAAGTCTGGAAGGGTTATGCCTCTAGCTTTGTTCATTTTTCTCAAGGTTGCTTTGGCAATTTGGGGTCTTTTGTGGTTCTATATAAATTTTAGGATTATTTGTTCCAGTTCTGTGAAAATTGTCATTTGATAGGGATCACATTAAATCTGTAGATTGCTGAAGCCATGATTTTAACAGGAGTCTAGATTAGTTGTTTAGTAAATATTAAGTATGGTAATATAAAGTTTGTCTTATTTTAATAAGTAACTATGCTACTTAATATATATTATTTAAATATATCACTATTCTACTTATATATAATATAAATAATATAAATATTATGTATTTAATAATCTGAAATCCATTACATAGACACTTTTTTTTTCTACTGTATTTTCCCTAGCAAATCCAAAAACACTGCCTTTGTGCCACCTGCCTTAATAGGCATTCCATATTTTCCTATTACGGCACACTCTTGGGTTGCCTTCCAGCCCACCATGTCTCACCCAAAAACATGAGGCAATGAGAAGGAAAAATTGAAATCCCCAAAGAGAAGAGACTCCTCAAAATTAAAGGTACAAAGGGAGTCAAGGAAATGTCTCTCTTTTACCTTGTCTTGATCCCCTATGTAGAGAGATGGTACTTGATCTTTTCAGTATAAGTGAAGGCATGTGAAATGAGGCTAGACATGTGTGTAGAAATGCTGTTACCTCTTTTCTTTTCCTGAATCAGTTGGCAAAATCAAGTCTTTTAGAGCACAGAATTGCTACTATGAAGCAAGAACAGAAGTCTTGGGAACACCAGAGCGAAAGCTTAAAATCACAGCTAGTGGCTTCACAGGAAAAGGTATGTGGACAATTCTTATTTCATCTGCACAGTTAATATTTTCCTATATCTCCCAACAGAACTCCAAATGGGAAGAATGTTCCAGGTGGATATGGTCTAAGAGGGCTCAGAATGATTCAATTTAACTAATATTTGACACCTTACAGTATAGTAAAATAATTTGAACAATGTTTCTCCCAAAGTTCATTATTATGAAATAATCATAAGATTATCTCATCATTATGAGATTATTTATGAAAGCTTGAGAATAGTGTGTAAAAATGACTGCTTATTTCTAATTTAGAATTAGGATTTCTAAGGCAGGTTCATGCCCTATTATAGTTAAAGCTCCCTATTAACATTCTGTTTACCAATTTAAATTTTTTAAAATTGAAATATATATGAGCTGTTAGCATGGAGTAGGGTTCTACAAAGATATGTTTTTATTTTCATCTAAGAGGTCCTTTACAAACCAACATCACAGTCTAAAACGTAATTTCTACAAAGTTTAGTAAAATCAACTGTCGTGATGCCTGTTGGTATTCCTTGGTTCTGTAAGATATCACTTGGTAATATACCAGATGACTATACCAGCAATACCTTGCTCTAGGCATAGTTCATTATTGTCCTAAATATAACAACATCCTGTAAAGGATACATAATATCCTAGATTTGCACTGAGCAACTGAAAAGGCCTGGATATAGTAAGTAGAAGCAGAAGGGACCTTGGAGTTCTCTTGTCTTAGCTCATTCATACATGGACATGCTATAGGTGAGACCATGAGGATTTGTCGCAGTGTATGACTGTTCTCATGATGCAGGTTCAGAATTTAGAAGACACCCTGCAAAATGTAAACCTGCAAATGTCCCGAATTAAATCTGATCTACGAGTGACTCAGCAGGAAAAGGAGGCTTTAAAACAAGAAGTGATGTCTCTACACAAGCAACTTCAGGATGCTGGTGATGAGGTAATTTCTTTTCTTCTTTATTGAGATATAACTTTATAAAGTGCATAAATTTTAAGTCTATAACTTGATTGTTTTTACACAATATATGTGTGTATATGTAAATATACACAGTTATAGGTAAAATATATATGTATGTTTGTGTAACCACCACCTAGCTCAAAATAAAGAACATTTCCAGCACCCAGGAGGCTCTCTTGTGTCCCCTTCAGTTGATAACCCCAAGGGAACCACTTCTCTACCTTCTGCCACCATAGGTTAGGGATGCTTGTTTCTGAACCTCACATAAATGGAACTATAGTGACAAGGTAATTGTGCAAGTCAGAAGACCATGGCTGAGTTGTTTTGTAGTAATAAAACAAAAACGTTTTGATGCTGTAGAAAGTAAGTCTCGTTTTAATATATCACAATGCTGTTTCATCTATGTGCAAATAAATTAAGAACAATGTATGTATGTCAGTCTTGGGTAGATGTTAAGACTTTGTCCTACCATAAAAGTAGGCACTAAATTCAGCTACTTTATCTCTTGGTGATACTTTTTTTTTAAACTGTGTTTTTTTAAAAAAAAAAACATAATAGTTGCTTCCATTTTTTAAAAATTACTTCTGGGCTGAAAATTTTTTCAAAATGAGATTGTACCTTTTTTTTTTTCCTTTTCATGTTTTGGCTTAAAAGGCAAAACGTGAAAAAGAAAAAACCCTAACCCTAACCCTTTTTTTACCTTTAAAAAAATTTTTTTTAAAGCATTTTTCAGGATCCAAAAAAATCACCATGGTAGCTTAAAGCATATTCCTGAGTTCAGGCCTCAATTATGTGGATGATATGTGCTTTGGATTCTAAAAAAGGATATGATTGCATGTGTGAAAATGAAAGTAGAGTTTAGCATGTGAAATCTTTCAAGTTAGCAGTGCATTTCAGAGTTCTCTGTGTTCTCTGTTAACCAAAAGGATAGTTATTTGGGTTCAAAGCATAACTTCATAAGAATGAGGTAATTTTTAAGGTCCCCGATCTCTATGCGCTTGGGTCCTATATGGAACTGGGACTTGCCGTACAATCATCTTTGCTATTAGATTTGACGGGACTATTTTGCCAAAGATCATTTTAAACAGAGAGTTTCCAAACCTTTTGTTTTTAAATCAACACTCAAGAATATTGTTTTACTTATATCTAGATATACATGTGCTCACTCTCATTAGAAGATGCTCAAAAAAGAAATCAGCTTGTTTTTAAGGCTTAACTCTACAATTCTCTCTTAAGAACTGGGCCCCAGAAATAGGCACCCATCCATCAGGATTCCATAACCAACAGCAAAGGCTGTCCTGGGACAAGTTGGATCACCTGATGAATGAGGAACAACAGCTGCTTTGGCAAGAGAATGAGAGACTCCAAACCGTGGTACAGAACACCAAAGCAGAACTCATACACTCCCGGGAGAAGGTAACTTGAAAAGTTGTACATGGTGGCATATGTTTGTATATGAATGTTTGATAAAACTGCAGTGATTCTAGGGTATGGATTTGAGTATTCTGGTGTGGCAGACTTATTTTAAGAATGTATAATTTATCATTTACTTGCAATATAATTTTATCATGCTATGTTGATATAATATTTTTCATTTTGTATAAGCAGTTCTATATTAAAATCTGTGATTTTATGAATGGAAATTATGTTAACCATATATTCCTCATTCAAATAGGCTAGCCGCCAAGACTGGTAGTATAAAAATGGCAAAACTAAACTCAGTTCTTGTTGGTCTAACTTCTTGTAAGAGAAAAGGTGCCCCTTTTAAAAGACTTAGCATTTCAAGGCTAGAATGATCTTTAAAGATCATCTTTTTCATCACTAAGCTGATGTTTAAATTCTTTACCTCTGCTAAGTAGTTGACCAGCTAGGTTTAACCTATGCTTAAATACCTCTTTTGAGGAGGAACTCTCTTAGGAGTCACAGATATTCATTTAGAACACCTACCATGTGCCAGAAACTCTGCTATCACTGAAGTTGCAGTGTTGAACAGACTAAACATGGTCACTGTCCTCGTGGAACTTAGTTGATGTAAATGCATTGTTTCAGGTGTGAGCAGTCCAATACAAAGTCAATGGGACTGTCACCCCCTTCACTCCTAAAAGTTATGCTCACGTCAGAGCAAAGGTGCCTACAGACTATGTTTTTTTGGCAGCCACATCACACTATTGACTCCCAGTTGTTTGGCTGAGCCAGAAGTCCCTTTGTCCTTCTCTGATCCTCAGTGTTGCATCAGACTAAAAATAGATTTACCTAGAAAGGATCTTTTGAAATCCAAAAAAGTAATAAGCTTCAAGAATTGGCAGACTTGACTGGAAAAAGTTTTCTTAATAGAACAAAACCCAAGCACTGAATACAAACTTTCCTTATGTTCACTTTTTGTTTTTCCTGGCTGGGTGGTTATATTAGCATTTCTTCCTCTTATACTGGTTCTTGTTAGGTCCGTCAACTGGAATCCAACCTTCTTCCTCCTAAGCTCCAAAAACATCTAAACTCATCAGGTACTGTGAAGCCCACAGAGCAGGAAAAGTCGAGCTTAAAGAGAGAGTGTGAACAGTTTCAAAAGGAACTATCTCCTACTAATAGGAAGGTGAGTTTTTGAGAGTTAATACCAAGTGGCTATGTTCTGACTATGATGCATCCCTAAAGTGTATGTTTCTTCCCCTGCATGCTTCCAGGAAATGATTACAGTGGCATATTTTGGTTCTTCCTTATCTCTATGCTTTTGTAATCTTGTCAAAACGGTATCATAGTTCTTTTTGATTGAGTGACCGCTAGAAAGGAGCAATTTAAGTTTTTATAAAGAAGGTGGTTAATTATCTTCATTAGTATCATAAGCTTCTATAAGTTAGTAAAACATATATAGCCTGAATATTAGGAACATCTTAATATGGTCTGTATTAGTTAACTATTGCTGTGTAATAAATTAAAACAACAAACGTTTATTGTCTCAGTTTCTCTGGGTCAGGGATTTGGAAGCAACTTAACTGAGTGGTTTTGGCTTAGGGTCTTTCCTGAGACTGCAGTCCAGATATCAGCTGAGACTGCACTTATCTGAAGGCTTCACTGGTACTAGAGAATCCGTTCCAAATGTATTCGTATAACTGTTGGGAGGAGGCTTCTGTTCTTTGCTAGCTGATTGCCAGAGGCTCAGCTCCTCACCACCTGGGCCTTTTCTCAGGATGTGGCAATGAATGATACAAGAGAGAGAGGCCCCAAAAGACCAGGATAGAAGCTGTAGTATGTTTTATTTGCTAATCCCAGAAGTCACACACCATCATTTCTGCTGTATTCTATTGGTCACACAGACTAATCCTGGTGTAGTGGGGAGGGGACAAGGCAAGGGTTTGAATACCAGAAGACAGGGATCACTGGGCACCCTCTTGGAGGCTGGCTACTACGTGGTTAAACTTCTGTAGCATGACTCAGTTTGTTTTCTATTCTTGGTTCCATGAAGTTAGAGTTCTAGGCCAGTGTTACCGTGGGAGCTCTTGTTGTTACTTGTTTTCCTTTCTTTTTCTAAACTAAACTCAGAGTTTTCACTACAGGCACACCTTGGAGATTTTCTGGGTTCAGTTCCAGACCACCACAATAAAGTGAGTCACACGAATTTTTTGGTTTCCCAGTGCCTATAAAATTGTTTCCACTATACTGTAGTCTGTTAAGTGTGCAATAGCATTATGTCTAAAAAAACAATACATATTTTAATTTAAAAATATTTATTGCTAAAAAATGCTAATAACCATCACCTTCAGCAAGTTGTAGTAGTAACATTGAAGATCACTAATCACAGATGACCATAACAAATATAATAATAAAAGTTTGAAATATTGTGAGAATTCTGAAAATGTGACACAGAGTGAGCAAATGCTATTGGAAAAATGGCACCAAAAGACTTGCTCGACACAGGGTTACCACAGACCTTCAAATTGTAAAAAAACTCCGTATCTGTGAAGCACAGTAAAAGCGAAGTGCAATAAAACAAGGTATGCCTGTATTACCTTCCTCTTCTGAAAATTATGGTTTGTTTAAAAATCTGGAAAGAATGATGAACAGTCATTTCCTTTTGTTATAAATATTTCAAAAAAATGTTTTTAAGTTTGTGAAAGTTATGACCATTGGCAGTAAAGAGACTGGTTGTGCTCTGAAGCTGAAATGTCATTTAAGTTTAGGTACACTCAAGTAAACTTTTCAGAAAGACATTGGGTTTCATCTAGCTGCTTACCAAAGGAAAAGTCTAATGATAGGTTTTAAAATAACAGTGCATTTAAATGTACTTAGAAAGATTACACTTAATTCCATTTAACAATTCTTGCTACCCTCCTCAGTTCTTTTTTTTTTTTTTTTTTTTTTTTTTTTTC